>NC_054494.1:5597388-5692508 GCF_017639515.1 Carcharodon carcharias
GTGTGTGTGTGTGTCCATGTGTGTGTGTCCATGTGTGTGTGTTTATGTGTGTGTGTGTGTGTGTCTGTGTGTGTGTGTCTATGTGTGTGTGTGTGCGTGTCTGTGTGTATGTGTATATGTGAGTGTGTTTATGTGTGTGTATGTGTCCATGTGCGTGTGTCTATGTGTGTGTGTGTCTATGTGTGTGTGTCTATGTGTGTGGGTCTATGTGTGTGTGTGTCCATGTATGTGTGTTTATGTGTGTGTGTGTGTCTGTGTGTGTGTGTGTGTGTGTGTGTGTGCGTGTCTGTGTATGTGTGTCTATGTGCGCGTGTCTATGTGCGTGTGTTTATGTGTGTGTGTGTGTCTATGTGCGTGTGTCTATGTGTGTGTGTGTGTCCATGTGTGTGTGTTTATGTGTGTGTGTGTGTCCATGTGTGTGTGTCTATGTGTGTGTGTGTTTATGTGTGTGTGTGTGTCTGTGTGTGTGAGTCTATGTGTGTGTGTGTGTGTCCATGTGTGTGTGTCCATGTGAGTGTGTGTGTCTGTGTGCATGTGTCTATGTGTGTGTGTGTCCATGTGTGTGTGTCTATGTGTGTGTGTGTCTATGTGTGTGTGTGTGTCTATGTGTGTGTGTGTGTGTGTGTGTTTGTGTGTGTGTGTCTATGTGCGTGTACATGTGTGTGTGAGTGTTTCTGTGTTGCTATGTGTGTGTGTGTAACTGTGTGAGAAGTCATTGGCAAAGAGGATTAAGGAAAATCCCAAGGCCTTTTGTACATATGTAAAAAGCAAAAGGGTAGCCAGGGAAAAGGGTAGGCCCACTCAGGGACAGAGGTGGGAATCTGTGTGTGGAGCCAGAAGAAATGGGAGAGATACTAAGTGAGTACTTCTCATCAGTATTCACCAAAGAGAAGGACTTAGCGGTCGATTTGTCTAGGGAAGAGTGTGTAGATAGCTTGGATCATGTTGAGATCAAAAAAGAGGAGGTGTTAGGCGTCTTGAAGAATATTAAGGTGGATAAGTCCCCAGGGCCAGATGGGATCTACCCCAGAGTACTAAGGGAGGCAAGGGAGGAGATTGCTGGGGCCTTGACAGAAATCTTTGTATCCTCACTGACTACAGGTGAGGTCCCAGAGGACTGGAGAATGTCCAATGTTGTTCCATTGTTTAAGAAGGGTAGCAGGGATAATCCAGGAATTTACAGGCCGGTGAGCCTTACGTCAGTGGTAGGGAAATTATTGGAGAAGATTCTTTGTGACAGGATTTACTACCATTTGGAAGCAAATGGGTGTATTAGTGAGAGGCAGCATGGTTTTGTGAAGGGGAGGTCGTGTCTCACTAACTTGGTCAAGTTTTTCGAGGAAGTGACAAAGATGATTGACGATAGAAGGGCAGTGGATGTTATCTACATGGATTTCAGTAAGGCCTTTGACAAAGTTCCTCATGGCAGACTGGTACAGAAGGTAAAGTTGCACGGGATCAGAGGTGAGCTGGCAAGATGGATCAGAATTGGCTTGGTCATAGAAGACAGAGGGGAGCAGTGGAAGGGTGCTTTTCTGAATGGAGAGCTGTGCCTAGTGGTGTTCCGCAGGGATCAGTGCTGGGACCTTTGCTGTTTGTAGTATACGTAAATGATTTGGAGGAAAATGTAACTGGACTAATTAGTAAGTTTTCAGATGACACTAAGGTTGGAGGAGTTGCAGATAGTGAAGAGGATTGTCAAAGGATACAACAGGATATGGATCGGTTGGAGACTTGGGCGGAGAAATGGCAGATGGAGTTTAATCCGGACAAATGCATTTTGGAAGGTCTAATACAGGCAGGAGTTATACAGTAAATGGCAGAACCCTTAAGTGCATCAATGGGCAGAGGGATCTGGGTGTACAGGTCCACAGGTCACTGAAAGTGGCAACGCAGGTGGATAAGGTAGTCAGGAAGGCGTATGGCATGCTTGCCTTCATTGGTAGGGGTATTGAGTACAAAAGCTGGGAAGTCATGCTGCAGCTGTATAGAACCTTGGTTAGGCCACACCTGGAATAGTGCGTGCAATTCTGGTCACCACATTACCAGAAGGATATGGAGGTGTTGGAGAGGGTGCAGAGGAGGTTAACCAGGATGCTGCCTGGTCTGGAGGTTATTAGCTATGAGGAGAGGTTGGAGAAACTTGGATTGTTCTCACTAGAGCGACGGGGATTGAGGGGCGACTTGATAGAAGTTTACAAAATTATGAGTGGCCTGGACAGAGTAGATAGTCAGAAGCTTTTTCCCAGGGTGGAAGAGTCAATTACTAAGGGACATAGATTTAAGGTGAGAGGAGAAAACTATAGAGGAGATGTGCGGGGCAAGTATTTTTACACAGAGGGTAGTGAGGGTCTGGCCAGAGGAGGTGGTGGAAGCTGGTACTATAGTTGTGTTTAAGAGGCAGCTTGACAAATACATGAATAGGATGGGAATAGAGGGATATGGACCCCGGAAGTGCAAAATGTTTCAGCTGACGGGCAATATGATCGGCACAGGCTTGGAGGGCCGAAGGGCCTGTTCCTGTGCTGTACTTTTCTTTGTTCTTTGTTCTTTGTGTGTCTGTATGTGTGTGTCTACGTCTGTGTGTGTGTTTGTCTGTGTCTCTCTCTGTGTTTGTTTGTTTGTCTGTGTGTGTTGCTTCTCAACAGTGTTAAGAGGTTGGAAATAAGCCACTGGGTGGGTGGGAAGGACTGAGGCTGGGGTTAGAAGTGGCCAATGTTGTTTCTCGTTGAGGAGAGTTGAATTAACTCTCTTTCTCTTTGGGTCCCTTTCCTACAGATGTTAAATCTACTTTCCACATTTTAGCCATTTGCAGCCTCTCTCTCTCTCCTCTCTCTCTCTCCTCTCTCTCTCCCCCTCTCTCTCTCTCTGCCCCCCACCTCTCTCTCTCTCCCACCTCTCTCTCTCTCTCTCTCTGCCCCCCACCTCTCTCTCCCTCTCTCCCGTCTCTCTCTCTCTCTGCCCCCCACCTCTCTCTCTCTCCCACCTCTCTCTCTCTCTCTCTCTGCCCCCCACCTCTCTCTCCCTCTCTCCCGTCTCTCTCTCTCTCTGCCCCCCACCTCTCTCTCTCTCCCACCTCTCTCTCTCTCTCTCTCTGCCCCCCACCTCTCTCTCCCTCTCTCCCGTCTCTCTCTCTCTCTGCCCCCCACCTCTCTCTCTCTCCCACCTCTCTCTCTCTCTCTCTCTGCCCCCGTCTCTCTCTCTCTCTGCCCCCCCTCTCTCTCTCTGCCCCCCCTCTCTCTCTCTCTCTCCCCTCTCTCTCTCTCTCCCCTCTCTCTCTGCCCCCCACCTCTCTCTCTCTCGTCTCTCTCTCTCTCCCCTCTCTCTATCTCTCTCTGCCCTCTCTCTGTCTCTCTCTCTCTCTCTGCCTGCCTCTCTCTCTCTCTCTGCCCCCCCACCTCTCTCTCTCTCCCGTCTCTCTCTCTCCCGTCTCTCTCTCTCCCCTCTCTCTCTCTCTCTGCCCCCCACCTCTCTCTCTCCCCTCTCTCTCTCTCTCTCTCTGCCCCCCACCTCTCTTTCTCCCATCTCTCTCTCTCTCCCGTCTCTCTCTCTCCCGTCTCTCTCTCTCTCCCCTCTCTCTATCTCTCTCTGCCCTCTCTCTCTCTCCCCTCTCTCTGCCTGCCTCTCTCTCTCTCTGCCCCCACCTCTCTCTCTCTCTCTTCCCCCTCTGTCTCTCTCCCCTCTCTCTCTCTCATTCTCTCCTTGCATATTGTGACACAGGAACTGACAGGCACAAACCACGGGGCTGGAGGTCTCTCAGTTCAGTGCAGACGGAAACCACAAACCACAGAGAGCAACAGTTTGGTTAAAACAAAGTTTTGCTGTTAGATTAAATAAATAACAGATTAATTAGGACAAATCTATCTGGGACTCTCCCTGAATATGTTTATACTGTAATCACACTCGGTCTCATATCAACTGTTGGCTTCCAGTCATAATTTACGGCTTGTCTGCAATCTTCAGACCATTCTAGAAACTCAGCCAAAGCTGGTATGGAAAGATGACTGCTTCCCACTAGTTCTATGAGAAATGCGGTCCTCCTCCTCTGGTTTCAGTGAGATGTTGCAACAACTCACAGCACATGTCTAAGGAGCCTTGGTGAATTTGTGCAGTGCATCTTATAGATGGTACACACACTGCTGCTACTGTGCGTTGGTGGTGGAGGGAGTGAGTGTTTGTGGATGTGGTGCCAATCAAGTGGGCTGCTTTGTCCTGGATGGTGTTGAGCTTCTTGAGTACTGTGGGAGCTGCACTCATCCAGGCAAGTGGGGAGTATTCCATCACACTCCTGACTTGTGCCTTGTAGATGGTGGACAGGCTTTGGGGAGTCAGGAGGTGAGTTACTCACCACAGAATTCCTAGACTCTGACCTGCTCTTGTAGGGACAGTATTTATATGGCTAGTCCAGTTCAGTTTCTGGTCAGTGGTAACCCCCAGGATGTTGATAGTGGGGGATTCAGTGATGATAATGCCATTAGATGCCAAGAGGTGATGGTTAGATTTTCTCCTGTTGGAGATGGTCATTGCCTGGCACTTGTGTGGTGTGGATGTTACTTACCCCTTGTCAGCCCAAGCCTGGATCACTCTATCTCAAAGCTGTCCTGCTCCATAGTTTCATGTCAAACTTTGTCTCAACCAAAGCCTCAACAAAATACTTTTTATCTTTCTTTCAGCTCTGAAGGATTAGGAACTTCAACTCATGGATCCACCTGGATCCTTCTTCTGCTTCTCTCCCCTCTGACCCATCCATTTTTCTTTTCTTGCCTCTTGCTGCATAATCACAATACCCTCTGACCTTGCCCTCTCTGACGCTAAATGATCTGTCCACAGCAAAGGTCTCAGCATCACCCCCTTACGCCCCCACCTCAGTGAATTTTGAGTTTGGTATTAGGCTGAACTCTTTTTCCAACATCTTAACCATTTTGTTGGCCAGGGGTCTTCCTCTCGCTGAGCAGACCCTTTCACCCCTTTCCATATTCTCTCTCCATCTGGAACCCCCCCTCTCACATCTTACCCTCCCTAGATCCTTTTGTTGGAAACTGTCAGTGTGACATCGGCCATCTCAATTTTTCTGCTCCTCTCACTCACTCTAACCTGTCTCCCTCTGAACTTGCTGCACTCTATTTTCTCAGCCCCATCCCTAAGACTGTCATTGAACCTGCTGCTGCTGTTTGGCGCACTAAGCTCTAGCAGACTGAATGCCAACTCTCCAACACCTCCTCCTACATAAAAACAAAAAAACTGCGGATGCTGGAAATCCAAAACAAAAAAGGAATTACCTGGAAAAACTCAGCAGGTCTGGCAGCATCGGCGGAGAAGAAAAGAGTTGACGTTTCGAGTCCTCATGACCCTTCGACAGAACTTGAGTTCGAGTCCAAGAAAGAGTTGAAGGTGTTGGGGTGGGGGGGCGGAGAAAGAAAGAGAGAGAGAAGTGGAGGGGGGTGATGTGGTTGTAGGCAAAAGCCTCCTCCTACATCCCTGGACCAGGGCCCCATGACGAACTCCCAAGTTCAGTATTGTCACTGACCTCATCGCCTCCAGAGATCTTCCCATCACAGCCTCCAGCCTCATTCTCCCCCAACCTCAAACAGCCCACTTCCACCTCCTTCACAAGGTCCACAAACAGGACTGCCCTTATAGACTCATCATTTCAGCCTGTTCCTGTCCCACTGAACTGGTTTCTTTCTATTTTGACTTTTCCCTTATCCAGTCTCTTCCCAGCTATATCTGTGATTCTTGCAATACCCTCTGTCACTTCAACCGTTTCCAATTCCCTGCCCCTAACCAACACTTTTCATCATTAATGTCCAATCTTCCTACACCCCCATTCTCCACCAGAACAGCCTGAGGACTCCCTGCTTCTTCACTGAACAGAAGCCCGAACAATCCCCATCCACCACAGCTCTCCTCTGCCTGGCTGAACTTGTTCTCACACTGAGCAACTTCGCCTCCAACTCCACTCACTTCCTCCAAGTAAAAGGCATTGCTATTTGAAACCATAAGGGTTGTAGCTATACCTCCCTTTTTCATGAGATATGTGGAATATTCCTTGTTCCAGTCCTACTGAGATCTCCTCCGTCACCACTTTTTTCCAGAAGTTTCTGGCTGTTACCTGGCAGTGGAAAATTTCATCAACTTTGCTTCCAATTTGCGACCTTCTCCCACCCTCACATGGTCCATCTCAGACTCTTCCTTTCCCTTCCTAAACTTCTCTGCCACCTTCTCTGGCTATGGGCCAATTTTCACTATAAACTTATTGAATCCCACAGCTACCTCGACTGCAATTCCTCACACCCTGCTTCCTGTAAGGTCCTCACTCCCTTCTCCCAGTTTCTCCATCTCCATCAGTTCTGATGAATCAAGCTTCCATACCAGTGCATGATATATTTACCTTTGTCTCCCCACTTTGCTTGACAGGGTCCTCGATTGTGTCCGCTCCATTTCACGCAATTCTGATCTAATCCTTTCACCTTCCGCCCAGGACCACATTAGGGTCCCGCTAGTCCTCAACTTCCACCCCCCCCCCCCCCCACCCGCCCCCCCGACTATCATCCATCACCGTTTTCAACCACCTCCAGTGTGATGTTACCAGCAAACTCATCTGTCCCTCCCCTCCCCTTTCGGCATCCCCCTGTTCCACTCCTCAATCATCCCTTTCCCATGACAACCCGCATTCCCCCGTGCAGATGCAGGAGATGCAATAGCTGACCTTTTTCCTCCTCTCTCCTTGCAGCTCATAGCCCCAAACAACTCTACCAGGTACAACAGGGGTCTATGTGTAATTTTTCCATTTAGTAAAATGTGTTCACGACTCACAATGCATCTGCTTGATTTCGGATTGCCCAATTGCGGGTTGGGTGAACGTCTTGTGGAACATCTCTGTCCTGTTTGCAAGCATGATCCCGAGATTCCTGTTGCTTGACATTTCAAATCTTCACCTTGCTTCCACTCTGGCCTCGTTGTCCTCGGCCTTGTGCAGTGTTCCCATGAAACTTAGGGGAGAGCATCATACCTTGTGCTCAGACATTTTACAAGCATTCCAGACTCAATACTGGATTTAACCATTTCACACACTAACCTCGTTCCCCTGTTTTATTTCCTCTTCTTCTTTGCAGGTTTTGGCTTTGCTGGATTCATGAGGTTTTGCAATCAGAAACAAGGTGGTTGACTTACCTGCATGTCTGACTAACCCATGGCGATGCTGTGGTCCATTATTTGCTAAATCACACCACGCGCACAATAGCAGATCTAAGCATTTGTGAACACGCAGGCCCAGCGTGTTACTCACTCTGACAGCCATGGGGCAAGGCCCCGTGATTTCCCAATGAGACTTCCAGTCAGCTAGATAGTGGGGCCGATAGTGGCGCGGTGATAATATCACTGGACTAGTCATCCAGAGGCCCAGGCTAATGTTCTAGGGACACATGTTCAAACCCCACCATGGCATCTGGTGAAGTTTAAGTTCAGTTTACTACCAGCTGATGACCACATACCGCCCTCCCTCAGCTGATGAATCCATGCTTCTCCATGTTGAACATCACTTGGAGGAAGCACTGAGGGTGGCAAGGGTGCAGAATGTACTCTGGGTGGGGGACTTCAATGTCCATCACCAATAGAGTCTCGGTAGCACCACTACTGACCGAGCTGGCCGAGTCCTAAATGACATAGCTGCTTGACTGGGTCTGCGGCAGGTGGTGAGGGAACCAACAAGAGGGAAAAACATACTTTTACTCATCCTCACCAACCTGCCTGCTGCAGATGCATCTGTCCATGACAGTATCGGTAGGAGTGACCACCGCACAGTCATTGTGGAGATGAAGTCCCGTCTTCACATTGAGGATACCTTCCATCATGTTGTGTGGCACTACCACCATGCTAAACAGGATAGATTTCAAACAGATCTAGCAACCATGAGGTGCTGTGGACCCTCAGCAGCAGCATTTTATACAACCACAATCTGTAGCCTCATCTCCTGGCATATCCCCCACTCTAACATTACCATCAAACCAGGGGATCAACCCTGGTTCAATGAAGTGTGCAGGAGGGCACCAGGAGCAGCACCAGGCATACCTAAAAATGAGGTGCCAACCTGGTGAAGCTATAACACAGGACTCTTGCATCCAAACAGCATAAGCAGCAAGTGATAGGCAGAGCTAAGCGATCCCACAACCAATGGGATCTAAGCTCTGCAGTCCTGCCACATCCAGTCGTGAATGGTGATGGACAATTAAACAACTCACTGGAGGAGGAGGCTCCACAAATATCCCCATCCTCAATGATGGAGGAGCCCAGAACATCAGTACAAAAGATAAGGCTGAAGCATTTGCTACAATCTTCAGCCAGAAGTGCCGAGTGGATGATCCATCTCTGCCTCCTCCAGAGGTTCCCAGCATCACAGGTGCCAGTCTTCAGCCAATTCGATTCATTCCACATGATATCAAGAAACAGCTGAAGACACTGGATACTGCAAAGGCTATGGGCCCTGACAATATTCCGGCAATAGTACTGAAGACTTGTGCTCCAGAACTTGCCGCAGCCCTAGCCAAGCTGTTCCAGTACAGCTACAACACTGGCATCTACCCGGCTATGTGGAAAATTGCCCAGGTATGTCCTGTACACAAAAAGCAGGACAAATCCAACCTGGCCTATTACCGCCCCATCAGTCTACTCTCGATCATTAGTAAAGTGATGGAAGGGGTCATCAACAGTGTTATCAAGTGTCACTTGCTTAGCAATAATCTGCTCACTGATGCCCAGTTGGGTTCCGTCAGGGCCACTCAGCTCCTGACCTCAGAACAGCCTTGGCTCAAACATGGACAAAAGAGCTGAACTCTTGAGGTCAGGTGAGAGTGACTGCCCTTGACATCAAGGCAGCATTTGACCGAGTGTGGCATCAAGGAGCCCTAGCAAAACTGGAGTCAATGGGAATCATGGGGAAAACTCTCCACTGGTTGGAGTCATACCTAGCACAAAGGAAGATAGTTGTGGTTGTTGGAGGTCAGTCATCTCAGCTCCAGGACATCACTGCAGGAGTTCCTCAGGTTAGTGTCCTCGGCCTAACCATCTTCAGCTGCTTCATCAATGATCTTCCTTCCATCATAAGGTCAGAAGTGGGGATGTTCGCTGATGATTGTACAATGTTCAGCACCATTCATGACTCCTCAGATACTGAAGCAGTCCATGTCCAAATGCAGCAAGACCTGGACAATATCCAGGCTTGGGCTGACAAGTGGCAAGTAACATTCGTACCACACAAGTGCCAGGCAATGACCTTCTCCAACAAGAGAGAATCTAACCATCGCCCCTTGACATTCAATGGCATTACCATCACTGAATCCCCCACGTTCAACATCCTGGGGGTTGCCATTGACCAGAAACTGAACTGGACTAGACATATAAATACTGTGGCTACAAGAGCGGGTCAGAGGCTGGGAATCCTGCAGTGAGTAACTCACCTCCTGACTCCCCAAAGCATGTCCACCATCTACAAGGCACAAGTCAGGAGTGTGATGGAATACTCCCCACTTGCCTGGATGAGTGCAGCTCCCACAGCACTGAAGAAGGTTGACACCATCCAGGACAAAGCAGCCCCGCTTGATTGGCATCCCATCCACAAACATTCACTCCCTCCACCACCGATGCACAGTAGCAGCAGTGTGTACCATTTAAAAGATGCACTGCAGGAATTCACCAAGGCTCCTTAGACAGCACCTTCCAAACCGACGACCACTACCACCTAGAAGGACAAGGGCAGCACATGGATGGGAACACCACCACCTGGAAGTTCCCCTCCAAGCCACTCACCATCCTGACTTGGAAATATATCACCATTCCTTCAATGTCACTGGGTCAAAATCCTGGACTCCCTAACAGCACTGTGGGTGTACCTACACCACATGGACTGCAGCAGTTCCTCAACTATGACCCCTGTCTCCATATGTAGATTCTTTTCTTACTCCTTAATTGTCCCCACTCCTGCTCTTCCTGCCATTTTACTCTTTACACCCATCCGGTGGGTTGCTACTGAAATTGTATTGGATGCGCTCTGTATGGACAGGGAAGAATCCGGTCAAGATGATCGAAACCTTTAAGATCCTGAAGGGGTCTTGACAGGGTGGATGTGGAGAGAACAATTCCTTTTGTGGGAGAATCTGGAATCAGGGGTCACGGTTTAAAAATAAGGGGTCATTGAATTAAGATAGAGATGAGGAGAAATGTTTTCTCTCAGACGGATGTGAATCCCTGGAACTCTCTTCCTCATAAGGCAGTGGAAGTAGAGATTTTGAATATTTTTAAGGCAAAGCTCGATAGATTCTTGATTAACAAAGGGGTGAAAGGTTATCGGGAGTAAGCAGGAGGTTACAGTCAAATTGGTCATGATCTTATTGAATGGTGGTGCAGGATTGAGGGGCCGAGTGGCCTATTCCTGCTTCTAATTCGTATGTTTGTATGTTTGCTGCAGCTAACAGGGTGAGCAGAGTTTTCCATTCATGAAACTAAGTCCATTGACGGGTGATTTCGGCAGCGCCCACCCCACTGGCCAGAGCGGCAGAGACTCGCGCCCAATTCCACACTTGGAGGGACATTAATTATGCAAAGGCGCCCATCAGTTCCAATCACCTGGCGAGTCGAGAGCTGATTTGTCCGCCCACCATCAGCTGGTGTGTTTGAAAGTCCGGGCGCCATATTCAAAATCCAGTCCAGCACATAACCGCACTCTCTCCAGCCCAGCAGGGATGTCCGCAACCCATAAGAGAAAGGCCGAGAGCCTCAGGACGCAGCCTGCACCCCACTTGCCCCAGCAGGCCCTCCAGACCTTGGTCAGAGGGGTGGAGGTGCACAGGCAAATGCTCCAACCCAGGGATGGCCACAGGAAGCACAACAGCCTGGGAGGCTGTGAGGGAGCAGGTCAGAGTGGCTGGTCAGTGCAGGGCGAGGATGAATGGTTTCATCCGCTCTGCCAGGGTAAGTCATCCTTCAAATCCCTCCAATTAACTCTCATCAGGGCATCACGGACTCAAACAGCTCCTCCCTGCAGGGATCTCACACAACCATTAGCGGGGGACACAGATCCACACCCATTCTCTCATCGAGACTTTCACATCACCACCATCCCAGTGATCATGTTGCTCACACTCCATCCTCTGGCCCTTCTGGGGAGAGCTCATCACACACACAGGGGACACGCATCTCACCCAAACTCTGCCCCATCCCCTCTCATCACCTCACCTGCTTTCTGCACAATGGGCGCGAGAGATCGCAGACCGAGGGAGGGACGGCCAACATCACTGCCCTCAGTGTGTTTGAGTTGGCTGGAGGGGGTGGGGACAGGGATCACTCCTGTGGGGAAGAGTAGATCAGCCTCTCCCAGCAACCCAGTGCAGATCACAGCTCTGTCACCTCACCAAATCCTGACATTCACAGTGAGTCACGCGCAGCCTTATCGAGCTCATGCTCATTCACTGAAACTCTCTTTTCTATTTTCTAAGCACCAGCAGATTGAGGCCCTTAAGCCAGTCGAGCACCACCAGTGTGAGCCCACAGGCTTTATCCGAGGAGGAAGCTCTGGAAGAGCCCTCCCGGTGCTCACACGCCCCCTCCACCAGCTCAGACACACATGTCAGTGGGGCCTAGTCCTAGATGAGGCTCGGCCTCACTTTCTGGGGAACACCTCACTGACACGTCCCCGCAGCGGTCGGAGGCAGGGACAGCCCAGGCCTCAGGCACTCGGAGGGCTGCTGGAGACCAGCCACCCGCTCGGTCTGAGTCAGATGATGAGCCTCTGGAATTCGCCACCAAATCAATGCAGGAGATGCAACAACAGGCAGCAAACATCAAGCAGAGATTCAGCAGTCACTCAGCAGACTAGAGCAAACGATGGAGGGGTCCATCCACGTTCTGTCTGATGTTGTGGCTCCAAAATGTGAGCAGCTCGAGGTCACCATGGGAAGGCTGGTGACCACCATGGAGACCTTGGCCCAGCAGGCCTTGCCGGATTTACACTCGGCCCTGCACTCCATGGCCACACACCCATTAAGATGTAGGCGACATGGGGACCAGGCACCTTGACCCCTCTCCAGGTGCAGCAGCTCCTGCAGGAGTCAGGACAGAGTCCACCGGCACCCACAGGAAGGATGAATGTCAGCCGGACACCCCGGGGCCCTCCTCTCAGGACACTCGGAGGGTGCGCAGCCGCTCACAGCCCCCTCTGCCTGTGACCCCATCCACTCCAGCTTCTCAGGCTGCCAATGGCACCCCTGGCCCTGAACAGGAGACCCTTATCAGCCTTCCGCCCCCTCAGTGACAGTGTCCCACTGTGAGATTCACATCCTCGTGATGTCAAGCTCAGTTGAACTGGTATCCGCACCCCCTGTGTGATGTCAGGGAGATGTGTTTAAACCTTAATTTGAAGTGTGTGGTTCCTAACCCTCCTTCCTCAAGGAACACCATTGAGCGAGGGCAGCTCATCAGCATTGATATACTAGAGGCTTTTGTGTCTCCTCAGTGGTAGTGACAGAAGGAAAGACACAGACGGGAGGAGGAGATCCCTGGGCAGGTCCACATCTCAGTCACAGCAGTGTTTGCATCATTCGATGGTGGCGAAGGCTTCGAGTCTTCTCTCACATCACTCTTGTTCCTAAGTGGACTCCCAGGTCCCAAAGTGAACTCACTCACAGGGCCCAATGGACCAAAGCAAAAACCATGGCCTGGCTATTCATGAGGTCAGAGCACCCAAGGTGAATGCGGGACTCGAACTTGCTGCAAGTGGGTGGGTTTCCTCTGAGGTGAAAGAAAATGGCATTGAGGACCTGGAGAGATGTGGCCATGTTCCCTCCCTTAACTTTACTCTCCCTGGAACCTGTCACGAGCATGTCTCCCAGGTCTTCCTTCCTCCGTGGTGTGATCACACTCATACTGACCCTCAGCAGCCTCGGGGGGGATTCCTGGCCCCTGCAGGTCTTCATCCTCCAGTGAGCTCCCATCCCCCTCCAGTTCATCCTCTGGCAGGGGTTCACCTCTTTGCATTGCCAGATTGTGAAGGGCGGTGATGATTTAGGAAACCCTGTCGGGGGTGTATTGGAGGGAGCCACTGAGTGGTCCAAGCATCCGAAGCGCATCTTGAGAAGCTCTATGGTCTGCTCTATTAGGGAGCGTGTGGAGCTGTGAGCAGCGTTGTACCTCCCCTCGGAATGACTCTGAGGGTGATGCACCAGTGTCATCAGCAAGTGTTTCAGCAGGTACCCCCTTATCCCCAAGCACCATCCCAGCGGATGTAATGGTCCCTCGAAAAGCTCCGGCACATGGGAGTGACTCAGGATGTAGGAGTCATGGTACCTCCCAGGGTATTGTGTACAAACGTGCAGTATGTGCTTCTGGCGATCACACACCAGTTGCACGTTGATGGAATGATAGCCCCTGTGGTTTATAAACATTAGGGGCTGCTGCTTTGGAGCCCATATAGCCACATGGGTGCAGTCTATTGCACCCTGCACTCTGGGGAAACCTGAGATGGCGGCGAAGCGAGTGAATTTCACAGCCTGGCTATCTTCATCCAGAGCAAACAGTACAGATTCCCCGTTAGTCCTTGGAAAGAACCACAGGCAAACAGATCTTCACAAAGAATATGGCATATGTCCGGAGCTCGGGCCAATGCAGACATGCACGGCTTTGCCTGTCGCTCATTTGTAAACAGGAGACTCTTCTGCAATAAACCCTAGGTCTGGTGAGTTGCCCCCATTGTCTGGGTCTCTCCTCCTGACCCTCCTGTTCATGCTCTGGCTCCACTTGACCATGTCCCTCCTGCTGGAGCTGCGCACAGAGTCACCTCTCCCTCCTTCACCTCCCCCATTGCATTAGGACCCTGACAAAGGCAGCATTGAGCCCTGGACCCATTTTGCCTTTTCTCTGAAAGGAAACACTGAAGACATTAATGATTCAAGGGGCAGGAAGGAGAAGCTCAAAGGATGACTCGTTTGGAGACTGTAAGGATCCATAGTTTTTGATACCCTACTTGCCTGGTGGCTGATGCTGCCTTGTCCCTGAGACACTAACACACACATCGAGACGACCAAGATGGCATCATAGATATGTAACATCTTGAGCAAAAACAGAAAATGCTGGAAAAACTCAGCAGGCCTAACAGCGTCCATGGTGAGAAAAACAGAGTTAACGTTTCGAGTCCGGTTTCAGAGCTAAAAAAGACTCCTGTTCACTCCTGTGGCAACAAGAGGTTAGAGGGCAACCCCAGAAAGGCCCCTCGTGTTTGCCTTTCCTCCTGTCTGCCATTCCACAGCCTTCCCTCCCCATTGCCCCCCTCGTGTCCATCAGCCCTACCCTCGCCTCACAGCCCACTCCCCTGGTGAAATGCTAGTCTCTGAAAGTGGAGGCCTACATGACTACCACGGCGCAGGGGTGTTCCCCAGGGCAATGTAGGCAAAGAGCAGGAGTCCCAGCAGAGTGGTGTCCATCACAGCAAGACCTGTGCAGCACTACAGCAGCCAGGCTATGGATGTCCCACTCACCTGGAAGTTACCAGCGAGCTGAGGTTTGATGTGTGCACACCCAACCCTTTTCAAACTGGTTTGAGGCCAACATAATTTCCCGCTGGCTTGAGGGAAGGTTGGAAAGTCTAACAAGATTCCGGCGAGCAGCTGTTCTAATGAACGTTCATGACAGGTTAACGAACGCCAGTGCCGTTCACGCCACAAGTCAGCAGGATAGCTGACCTGCCATAAACACACCATCGGGAGAATTGCAAGCTGCTTTCAACCCAGTGGATTTCTGACTTTTTGCCAGCCGCTGGATTCTCTGCTCCCGCTTCACCACAAAACCCACCGTGGGGGTATGGGGAAAATTCCGCCCGGTGTGTGGGCAGAGCTGATGTACCTGCCCAAAAATTTTATATATTTGTAAACCATTGTGTGTGGGAACCAAAAGGTATATCGTAATACGAGGGTTAGTTAAGGCACAGGAATATTTGGGACCTGGTGTCCCGAGTGTTTGGTATTCAAGATAAACTTGAGGATTAAAAAGTAAAAGGAAGACAATTTCAAAAGTTGAATTTTAGATAAGTTGATTTAGCGGGTGTGAGAGAAACTTGGGAAAGGTGACATCAGAATAGGTAACAACAAGAGCAGCGACCTACATTTGCATAGCACCTTCTACATAGTCAAACAGTCCACAGCACTCCACAGGAACATCAGGAATAGGAGCAGGAATGGCCATTCAGCCCTTCGAGCCCGCTCCGCCATTCAATGAGATCATTGCTGATCTTCTACTTCAACCCCATTTTCCTGCACTATCCCTGTATCCCTGGATGTTTTTAATATGTAGAAATCTATCGATCTCAGTCTTGAACATACTCAGTGACTGAGCCCCCACAGCCCTATGGGGCAGAGACTTCCAAAGTTTCACCACCCTTCAGTGAAGAAATTCCTCCTCATCTCAGCCCTAAATGACTTGCCCCTTATTCTGAGACTGTGTCCCCTGGTTCTAGACCCGCCCCCCCCACCCAGCCAGGGGAAACATCTTTCCTGCATCTACCCTGTCGAGCCCTGTGAGAATTTTGTATGTTTGAATGAGATGACCTCTCATTCTCCTAAACGCCAGAGAATAAAGGCCCAGTCTGTTTAACCTTTCCTCATAGGACAATCCCTCCATCCCAGAAATTAATTCAGTGAACCTTTGTTTCACTCCCTCTATGGCAAGTATATCTTTCCTTTGATAGGAGACCAAAACTGCCCACAATACTCCAGGTGCGGTCTAACCAAGGCTGTATATAATTGCAGCAAGACATCTTTAAGCCTACACTCAAATCGTCTTGTAATTAAGGCCAACATATAATTTGCCTTCTAAATTGCTTGTTGTACCTGCATGTTAACTTTCAGTAAGTCATGGACAAGTACACCCAAATCCCTTTGAAGTTCAACACTTCCCAGCCTCTCACCATTTAAGAAATACTTTGTATTTCTGTTTTTCCTACCAAAGTGGATAATTTCATGTTTCTCCACATTGTATTCCATCGGCCAAACTTTTGCCCACTTGCTTATCCTCTCCAAATCCTCTTGAACCTCTTTCCATCCCCCTCACTACTCACACTTCCACCTAGTTGTGTGTCATCTGCAAACTTGGAAATATTACACTTAATCCCCACATCCAAATCATTGTAAATGGTGAATAGCTGGGGCCCAAGCACTGATCATTGCAGTACCCCATTAGTCACAACCTGCCAACCTCAGAATGACTCATTTATTCCTACGCTCTGTTTTCTGTCTGTTAACCAATTCTCAATCCATGCCAGTAAATTACCCCAACCCCATGTGCTCTAATTTTGTTATCCAACCTCTTGTGTGGGACCTTATCAAAAGCTTTCTGAAAATCTAAATATTCTACAGCCTTTTATCTATTCTGTTCATTTCATTTTCAAAAGAACTCCAACAGGCTTGTTAAACATGATTTTCCTTTTGACTCTGCCCAATCCTAACATTATTATCTAAGTGCCCTGTTAACACATTCTTTATAATAGATTCTACCATTTTCCCTTCTACTGATGTCAGGCTAACAGCTCTGTAGCTCCCAGTTTTCTCTCTCTCCCTCCCTTCTTAAATAGTTGGGGGGGGGGGGGTTACATTTGCCACCCTCCAATCTGCAGGAACCATTCTAGAGTCTAGAGAATTTTGAAAGATCCACTCTCACTACAGCCACCTCCTGCAATACTCTGGGATGTAGATCATCAGGCCCAGAGTATTTATTTACATTCATTCCCATTAATTTCTCTAGTATTTTTGTTTTTATAATATTATTATCTTGCAGTTCCTCATTTACACTAGTCCCTTGACTCTCTATTTCTGGAAGGTTTTTAGTATTTTCCTGTGAAGACAGACACAAAGTATTTGTTCAGTTTCTCTGCCATTTCCTCATTCCCTATTATAAATTCTCCTGGCTCCACTTGGAATGGACGCACATTTGTTTTTGCTAATCTTTTCCTTTTCACAAACCTAAAGAAGCTTTCACAGTCAGTGTTTCTCGCTAGTTTACTCTCATATTCTATTTTCCCCTTCTTAATCTTTTTCTTGGCCCTCCTTTACAGAATTTTAAGATGTGCTGAATTCTCAGGCTTACCTCTTTTTTGCCAACTTTATACACCTCTTCCTTTAATCTAAAACAACTCTTGATTTCTTTCATCAGCAACAGTTGGAATACTTGATGGCTTTTTATGCGTTAAATGAATGTACTTTTGTTGCAAACTATGTATTAGCTCTTTAAATGTTAGCCATTGCCTACCTACTGTCATACCTGTTAATGTAGTTTCCCAATCCACTATAGCCAATTTGCCCCTCAGACCTTCATAGCTTCCTTTGTTTAGATTTAAGGCTGTTATGATCCCAGCTGAGGTTATCCTTGGACAAGCCTGATCCCAGATTGGAATGCAGCTTGTTAGATCCTAACTTTTATTTGATTGTTTAAATACATGGAGAGTAGCTACTGAACAGAGCCACAGGAGTCAGCTGATTAACCTTTTACAAAAGAATGAAACATTTATTCAACAAGAAAAGATGAACTGTATTACAATACTCCTTCACCTTTACAGATATATACAGATAACACAAGTCCCAAAGGTATCTTAAACTGGAATATCCACAGTAAGTACACAGTCCATGTACTAATAGACACCCTGTGGTCAGACACACCACACTCTGAAACCAAGTGATAGATGCCACCTCAAACAGATGCTATAGATCTCTCCTCAACTCCCCCCAGACGCTTGTCACATCGTGGGTCAACCAGTCTCACTGAATTCCATCCTTCACACGAGGGTTTCCAACCTCCACTCGATGAGAACTGACTTTGGAATCTTGTCCCAAATCGATGTTTTCTCACAGATGTCTTCCGCAAGGGTTCACCTCCAGGGTTTTGAACTCTCCTTCTGATGTTCCTCTTCCCTGGGTCATCACATACACATAAGCTGTCTTCCATGCTTTCTCTCTCACTGACTCAGCCAACAACAGTACCACTGCTTCACATGCCCATAGCAAAGAATTACAGACCTTCAGTTGTCTCTTTGAACCTTCTTGCCTCATGCAAGTTGTTCTCACTTTAAATCTGCTTTCTGCAGCTTTTGTCTCTTTAAATCTGAAGCTTGGAGTCTTTCTCTCTGCCCCTCACTCTTAACTTCACTCAACAGGACCTTCTGCAGGCTCCTGTCCTTCCTTTGACTACAAGGTCTTCTTTGGACTTTTCTCTCTTCCACTCCCTTGCATTTTTGGGGTTTTTCTTTACCTGGGACATGTTTGTTCTTTTGTGAAATCTGCAGTTTGCCGTCCAGGTGTCCAGTCTCTTTGGGGTCCTGGCTTCAACTGAACTTAAAACTGCTGTTTCTTTAATTCTATGTGTATGTCTATGCAAGGAACCTGCCTATCTGGTCCCCTGTTGCTAGGCAACAGCACTGTTTTTCTACTCTAGTGTGTTTACCTTATAGCAGTCGTAAATTCCTCATTAGAAATGCAAGCAGCCTTTTAAAGTGAAACTAAAACTCCATTTGACCTCTCTTAACTCACGCAGGTACAGAAATACAAATCAAACTTAAATTTTAAAGCTAAAACTCATTCCTAACATCCACAAATACAAATATAACTTACTTAAACTTCTCTAGTGCCTAACAAGGCCCTAGTCTCTGATTGAGATTTATCACTTTCAAACTTAGTGTAAAGTTCTATTATATTATAGTCACTCTTTCCTAAAAGGTCCTTTACAATGAGATTATTAATTAGCTCCTTTTTATTGCACAATATTAGATCTAAAATGGCCCATTTCCTAGTTGGTTCCTCGACATAATGCTGTAGAAAACCATTTTGCATACATTCCATGAGTTCATCCTCCACAACATTAGTACTGTATTACCCTTGTTATGCACCTCTAATTTCCTGATTTATACTGCGAATTACATTACCACTGCTGATTGATGGCCTGTAAACAACTCCCAACAATGTTTTCTGACCCTTGCTGCTTCTTAGTTCCACCCAAGCTGATTCTACATCTTGATCTTTAGAACTAAGGCTGTCTCTCACTACAGTACTAATGCCCTCTTTCATTAACAGAGCTACCCCACCACCATTTCCCAGATTCCTGTCCTTTCTGAATGTCACATACCTTTAGATATTCTTGTCCCAGTTTTGGTTTTCTTGTTGTCATGTCTCTGTAATGACTTTCAGGTCATACATATGAATTTCTAATTGAACTGACACTTCATTGGTTTTATTGTGAATTCTGTGGGCATTCAGAAATAGAGCCCGTAATTCAGTTCTTAAACTCTGGCTCTATCTGCTGGCACATGCTTAAGTTTGCAATCACTGTCCCTTCCTGCTATAATCTGATTATCATTATCTTTATTTCTACCTTGATCATTTCCATTTAACTTACTCATGTTTCCCCTACATGAAGACATCTGCCTGTTTATTTAGTTTAAAACCCTCTCTACTTCCCTAGTTAAATGACTCACCAGAACATTGGGCCCTGTATGGTTCGAGTAAAGACCATTCCAACGGTACAGCCCCCACTTTCCCCAGTACTGGTGCCAGTGCCACACAAACTGGAATCCACTTCTCCCACACCAATCTTTGAGCCATGCATTTACCTCTCTAATCTTATTCACCCTCAGCCAATTTGCATGTGGCTCAGGTAATAACCCAGATATTACCACATTTGAGGCTCCGCTTTTTAATTTAGTATCTAGCTCCTCTTACTCTCCTCTTTCTTAGTCTTATCTATATTGTTGGCACCTACATGGACTACTCCCATTGCAAGTTGCTCTGCAGCTCTGAGCAGATGTTCTTAGCCCTGGCACTGGGCAGGTAACACAGCTGTCTGGACTCCTGCTCATGACTGCAGAGAACATTATCTCTCCCCCTGACTATGCTGTCCCCTATCACTACCACATTCCTCTTCACTCCCCCAACTAGAATGACATCCTTCACCATGGTGCCTTGGCCAATCTGCTCTCCTTCTCCTCCACACAGGTAAGCAAGCACCTCATACCTGTTAGGCAAAGTCAGGGGCTGAGGGTCCTCGATTATTACAAGCTGATTGTCCTTACCTGCCTGACTCACAGTCACAGCCTCCTGTCCCTGATCATTAACCAACTCCAAAATTCTGCCTAACCCAAGGGGAGTGACTGCCTCCTGGAACAAAGTGCCCAGGTAACTCTTCCCCCTCCCTGATGCCCTGCAGTGTTCGCAGCTCAGACTCCAGCTCAGCAACTCTGAGCCAAAGTTGCCTAAGCTGCAGGCACTTGATACAGATGTGGCTGCCTGGGATTGCAGTGCATTCCACAGATTCCCACTTGCAGTCACGGCACACCACCAGGCCTGCCGTTTCTGTCCAACCATACTTATTTAATTAGTGAATTAATTAATAATTAATACAGATAAAATATTAGAAAGTTGCACTCAACTAGCTTGGAGGCAAAGGAAGAAAACTCACCAACTACTGGAGGCTGAAAAAAAGGGAGCATTTCTTTGCCCCTGTGTCCCTCATTCACACCTGAACCAAGTTCCCAGCTCCTCACCCAATCCACATTTCCCTCAGGCCTGGTCTGGTGTCCACACTCCCGTTGCTGAAGATTAGGAAATCGCGTTTGTCACCCAGCCCACAGAAAGATTCAGAGAGGGAGCTGGCACACTCAGCAATGCTGACTGAAGAAGGAGAAATTGCTGAAGTATATAAGCATTTTTATTAAACAGTGCTCACAAAAGGAATGGGGTGAGAGGAGAAATAGCGGAATCGGGAACACAGTTCTGAAGGTGGATGGAGACAGAAACATTTCAAAATCACAAGAGAGGACGTGTTGGCAGCTGAGGCCCCTGGTAACCTTCAACCAAGGGGTCACATGACTGCGAATTGTCTTGTGGATGTTTTCCAGGGTTTCCTGGGCCCTGGTCAGGGTCAACACAACCACCTAGAATGAGCTTGTGGATGGAAAAAGCTTTGTTTCAAAAGCGAATGGTTCAGGGAGATGCAGAGAGGGACGGGTGGGAAGTGGGAGGGCTGAGTGGGCGGTGGGGGTTGGGGGGGGTTTGCTGGTGGTGAGGGGGAGATGTTGGAACGTTGTATTAATATTACACCTTTCACTGCCTCAGGACATCCCATCATCAAACCAAGGTGAACAATAAAATTTGAGAGCTGTAAACCTCACCCATGTTGTTGGGATAATGTTTGATACTATGGTAAGGGTTTAAATGGGGCAGAATTTTCAGGGACGTGAGTTAACATGAGGCAGTGAGCATAGCTTTTAGAGTGGGATATACTGCTTCATTGGATTTCCTAGTGAAGACAGACCAGGCGGCTGGGAGAGAGACAGTGGCTGTTGTCAACTTGACTTTCGAGGTGTCACCTATAGAACACATTTCAGTCACATACACAAAACATGTTTCAGAGTCTGCCTGGCGTCAGTCCGAATTCTTCCTGTATATCTTACCATTCATCCCACTCGTGCTTTTGTCTGTCCCTCATAAAATATAAGGAGAATATTTGCTAAACTGAAGCTTAAGGTACAGTTCTGATGTTTATAAAGCTTGGGTTAGAGCGAAGTCTGAATAACAGGGTGAGCTCAATTTGTCCATCTGGTTTACCAGCCACTCGAAAAAGCTGCCTGGATTTTCTGTACTTCTTTGATAGTTTTAAAATGATTTAGATCTCTTTTTCCATTTTAATTGCACTACCCCTGTTTGAACCCCCCCCACCACCTTCACGTTATTAGCTCCCAAAGCACTGTGTCTGAGAACGGGTCCAGTCAGCTGCAGTTCACCTCCACTGCCGAGTCGGGCCTAGCCTGTACTCTGAGGCCTCCCACTTCCCTCACTGAGTGTATAACAGGCAGAAACAGACTTCCACCCATGTACGAGATCCCACTGACGCCTCTCTGCCTTTCCCCTCGCTGCGGAGCTGGGGGGAGGGGTGGGTGGGTCAGCTGTACATTGGGAACTATAGAATGCAGCTGTTGAGGTGCTGCAGGGTGTCTGTAAGGCCTGGGCCTTCCCTTTAGTTTCATCCTTGGAAAAGCCAGAGACGGTGAAGTTATGAAGCCTTTAGGTTCAGTGCTCCAGAATGAGCAGAGTTTGTACAGAAAACATTCTTTCTCTCATTCCAATAACAACTGGCTGATATATTAGTGTGTTCTGTCACTCCCACACTCCGGGCTGGATTTTAACCTCTTGCTCACTGACAGACTGATTCCAGGGTGGTGCCAACCGTGCCCTCGCTCGCTGACCCGGCTCCTCTCTGACCCACTCACCCCCACCCCCACCACCCCCCCCACACCGCCCCCCACCCCCCCACCCTCCACACACCCCCCACCCTCCACACACCCCCCACCCCCCCACCCTCCACACACCCCCCACCCCCCCCACCCTCGACACACCCCCCACCCCCCCACCCTCCACACACCCCCCACCCTCCACACACCCCCCACCCTCCACACCCTCCACACACCCCCCACCCTCCACACCCCACACCCCCCACCCTCCACACACCCCCCACCCCCCCACCCTCCACACCCCCCCCACCCTCCACACCCCCCACCCCCCCACCCTCCACACACCCCCCCACCCTCCACACCCCCCCCCACCCTCCACACACCCCCCACCCTCCACACCCCCCACCCCCCCACCCTCCACACACCCCACCCCACCCCCCCCACCCCTCCCACCCCACACCCCCACCCCCCCCACCCTCCACACACCCCCCACCCTCCACACCCCCGCCCCCCCCACCCCCCCACCCTCCACACACCCCCCACCCTCCACACCCCCCACCCCCCCACCCTCCACACACCCCCCACCCTCCACACCCCCAACCCCCCACCATCCACACCCCCCACCCTCCACACCCTCCACACACCCCCCACCCCCCCACCCTCCACACACCCCCCACCCTCCACACACCCCCCACCCCCCCACCCTCCACACCCCCCCCCACCCTCCACACCCCCACCCCACACCCCCACCCTCCCCACCCTCCCCCCCCCCCCCCCCCCCCCCCCCCCCCCCCACCCCCCCCCCCCCCCCCCCCCCCCCCCCCCCCCCCCCCCCCCCCCCCCCACCCCCCCCCCCCCCCCCCCCCCCCCCCCCCCCCCCCCCCCCCCCCCCCCCCCCCCCCCCCCCCCCACCCCCCCCCCCCCCCCCCCCCCCCCCCCCCCCCCCCCCCCCCCCCCCCCCCCCCCCCCCCCCCCCCCCCCCCCACCCCCCCCCCCCCCCCCCCCCCCCCCCCCCCCCCCCCCCCCCCCCCCCCCCCCCCCCCCCCCCCCCCCCCCCCCCCCCCCCCCCCCCCCCCCCCCCCCCCCCCCCCCCCCCCCCCCCCCCCCCCCCCCCCCCCCCCCCCCCCCCCCACCCCCCCCCCCCCCCCCCCCCCCCCCCCCCCCCCCCCCCCACCCCCCCCCCCCCCCCCCCCCCCCCCCCCCCCCCCCCCCCCCCCCCCCCCCCCCCCCCCCCCCCCCCCCCACCCCCCACCCCCCCCACCCACCCCCCCACCCCACCCTCCACACCCCCCACCTACCCCCCCACCCACCCCCACCACCCCCCACCCCCCCCACCCACCCCCCCACCCCACCCCCTCCCACCCCCCCCCACCCCACCCCCCCCACCCCCCCCACCCCCCCCACGCCACCCCTCCCACCCCCACCACCCCCCCACACCGCCCCCCCCACCGCCCCCCCCACCCCACCCCCCCCACCCTCCACACACCCCCCACCCCCCCCACCCTCCACACACCCCCCACCCCCCCCACCCTCCCTCATCCCCACCCCCACCCCCCCCCACACCCCCCCACCCCCCCCACCCTCCACACCCCCCCACCCACTGCCCCCCCACCCCCCCCCACCCCACCCCCCACCCCACCCCCCCCACCCCTCCCACCCCACACCCCCACCCCCCCCACCCACCACACACCCCCCACCCCACCCCCCCACCCCCCCCCCCACCCCCCACCCCCCCACCCCCACCCCCCCCCACCCCCCCCCCCCCACCCCACCCCCCCCCACCCCCCCCCCCCCACCCCCACCCCCCCCCCCCACCCCCCCCCCCCCCCCCCCACCCCCACCCCCCCCCCACCCCCACACCCCCCACCCCCCACCCCCCCCCCCCCCCCCCCCCCCCGCCCCCCCACCCCCCCCCCCCACCCCCCCCCCCCCCCCCCCCCACCCCACACCCCCCCCACCCCCCCCCCCCACCGCCCCCCCACCCCCCCCCCCCCCACCCCTCCCACCCCCCCCCACCCCACCCCACCCCCACCCCCCCAACCCCCACCACCCCCCACCACCACCACCCCCAGCCCCACCCCCCACCCCACCCCCCCACCACCCCCACACCCCCCACCACCCCCCCCCCACCCCACCCCCCCCACCCCCCTCCCCCCCCCCCCCCCCCCCCCCACCCTCCACACACTCCCCACCCCTCCCACCCCCCACCACCCCCCCCACACCCCCCCCCCACCCCCCCCCCCCCCCCCCCCCCCCCCCCCCCACCCCCCCCCCCCCCCCCCCCCCCCCCCCACCCCCCCCCCCCCCCCCCCCCCCCCCCCCCCCCCACCCCCCCCCCCCCCCCCCCCCCACCCCACCCCCCCCCCCCACCCCCCCCCCCCCCCCCCCCCCCCACCCCCCCCCCCCCCCCCCCCCCCCCCCCCCCCCCCCCCCCCCCCCCCCCCCCCCACCCCCCCCCCCCCCCCCCCCACCCCCCCCCCCCCCCACCCCCCCCCCCCCCCCCCCCCCCCCCCCCCCCCCCCCCCCCCCCCCCCCCCCCCCCCCCCCCCCCCCCCCCCCCCCCCCCCCCCCCCCCCCCCCCCCCCCCCCCCCCCCCCCCCCCCCCCCCCCCCCCCCCCCCCCCCCCCCCCCCCCCCCCCCCCCCCACCCCCCCCCCCCCCCCCCACCCCCCCCCCCCCCCCCCCCCCCCCCCCCCCCCCCCCCCCCCCCCCACCACCCCCCCCAACGCCCCCCAACCCCCACCCCACCCCCAACCCACCCCCAACCCACCCCCACACCGCCCCACCACCCCCCCCCACACCCACCCCCACCACCCCCCCCACACCCACCCCCACCCCCCCCACTCACCCCCACCCCCACCCACCCCCCCACCCACCCCCACCAGCCGCTTGATTCCAGGGTGCTGCTGACTGTGCCCTCGCTCGCTGACCCGGCTCCTCTCTGACCCACTCACCCCCACCCCCACCCCCCCCCCAACCACCCCCACACCGCCCCACCACCCCCCCCACACCCACCCCCACCACCCCCCCCACCCCCCCACCCCCACCCACCCCCCACCCCCACCCCCCCCCCACCCCCCCACCCCCACCCCACCAGCCGCTTGATTCTCAATCTCACAGCTGGAGGGAGAAAACCTTCCTATTGCAGCTGGAGCCTGGGTGGTGAGGAGTGGGGGGAGTACACAACCCAAACTGTGCTCCACAAAATACTGGGGAAAAAATTTACAAATGCACATTAGTTGCACTGTTTTAGTATTATTTTATTTTGTTGCATATTTTGCGACCCAGAGGGTGGTGAGAATGTGGAACTCGCTACCACTGAGAGTGGCTGAGGTGAATACAATAGAGCATTGAGGGGGAAGTAGGATAAACCCACAAGGCAGAAATAAACAGAAGGAAATGCTAACAAAATGAAATGAGGAGGGGTGGGATGAGGCTTGAGTGAAGCATAAACATCGGCACAGACCAGTGTAGCTGAAGGGCCTGTATCGGTGCTGTAAACCTGGTACGTAATCCTGTGTCGTGTGAATTTGTCTCTCTCTATTGGGGAACTCCAATGGTTACTCTGATCCATTCATTGGAAACTGCTTCAGATTTTCATAGACTGGTTCAGCTGGGGCTTGCTTCAGTTGGTCAGACCTGGACTCCAGCATCTTATTACAGCCTGCTTCTGTCTGGCTGGGTTTCAGCTCTTGTCTCAAGGGCTGGGCTTCTTTCTGTGAAACATTGACATACACAGCTTCGTTGATGGTGTTACAGTACACCTGCAAAACAACAAGGTAAACATTAGACCAAACTCCTTCACCACTGAGGGGTTGCTTTATTTCATTGAACAAGGCAGGGCAGATTTCCTTCTTCGTCCCTCTCAACTTTCTCCGTCTTTCTCCCGAGCGCAGGAATTACTTTGAGGTTTCACACTGTCCTCACTCACGTCAGTCAGAACGGTGGGCGTCGATAATCCATTCAATTGCTCGCTAACTCCTTGCCCCCTGTCCTGCCAGTCCCCTCAGCACAGCACACCCGCGCACCCCACAACACCCAGGCAGGAATCATCGAACGTTCTAGCACAGGAACAACCTGGTCAACGCTTTTTACAGCATCAATCGCCTAATCTCCCATCATTCCACTGGACTCCTTATTGTCCCTCTTTTTCAGAAAACGTGCTTTTTTAAAGAAGTTATGGACTCTGCCACAGAGAGACTCAAACCTGTGACAGTCTCTCTCCTGGGATTATAGAATCTTACAGAGCCAAAGCAGCCCATCAGGCCTGTGCTGATTCTTTGAAAGAACTATCCAATTAACTGCATTTCTCTCCTTTTTCCTTTAGTCTGACAATTTTTTCCTTTTTAAGTATTTATCCAATTCCCTTTTTGATAATCAAATTTCCTCTGGTTACTCGCCTCCTGCCACTGGAACAATTTCCCCATATTTACTCTATCAAAAGCCCTCTCAATTTGAACACCTCCATTAAATCTCCTCTTAACCCTCTCTGCTCAAAGGAGAACAATCCCAGCTTCTCAGGTTTACACCTCATCCCTCCTGCCATCCTTATGTGTATCTACTCCACAACCTTGACATCTTTCCTAAAGTGTGGTGCCCAGGAGAGAACACAATCCTACAGCAGGGGTCTAACCAGTGCTTTATAAAGGGTCAGTGTAAATTCCTTCCTTCTCAATAACTCTATGTCTAAGCCCAAGAGCCCATGTGCCTTGTTAACAGCATTTTAACCTGTGACACTATACTTCAGTGTCTGACAAAGGATCTGTGGCTATTTATCCTTATCTGACCCCATGTAAACTAGACCTGGAAAGGACTATGACTGACCACAGGACAGTGACTGATCATAGGACAGAGACTGACTGCAGGACAGAGACTGACCACACGATAGCAACTGACCACATGACAGCTACTGACCACAGGACAGTGACTTACAGCAGGATAGTGACAGAACACAGGACAGTTACTGACCATAGGAAAGTGACTGACCATAGGACAGTGACTGACCACAGGACAGCAACTGACCACAGGACAGGGACTGACTGCAGGACATTTACTGACCACAGGACAGTGGCTTACCGCAGGACAGCGACCGACTACAGGACTGTTACTGTCCACAGTATAGCGACTGACCACAGGAGAATGACTGATCATAGGGCAGCCACTGACCACACAACATTGACTAACCACAGGACAGGGACTGACTGCAGGACATTTACTGACCACGGGACAGTGGCTGACTGTAGGACAGTGACTGACCACAGGACAGTGTCTGACCACAGGGCAGGGACTGACTGCAGGACAGTGACGGACATTTTGGCAGCAACTGACCACAGGACAGTCACTGACCACAGGACAGAGACTGACTGCAGGATAGAGACTGACCACAGGACAGTGATGAACACAGGACATCAACTGACCATAGGACAGAGACTGACCGCAGGGCAGCGACTGAACACAGGACAATGTCTGACCACAGGGCAGTTACTGACCGCAGGACAGCCACCGACCACGGGACAGTCACTGACCACAGGACAGAGACTGACCGCAGGACAGCGACTGACCACAGGACAGTGACTGACCACAGGACAGCGATTGACCACAGGACAGTGACTGACCACAGGACAGCCACTGACTGCAGCACATTTACTGACCACAGGACAGAAACTGACCACAGGATGGTAATTGACCGCAGGACAGTGACTGATCACAGGACAGTGACCGACCACAGGACAGTGACCGACCGCAGGACAGAGACTGACCGCAGGACAGTGACTGACCGCAGGACAGTGACCGACCACAGGACAGTGACTGATCACAGGACAATAATTTCGCACAGGCCAGCAAATGACCACAGGACAGCGACTGACCGCAGGACAGTGACCGACCACAGGACAGTGACCGACCACAGGACAGTGAGTAAACCACAGGACAGTGACCGATCACAGGACAGTGACTGATCACAGGACAGTGACCGATCACAGGACAGTGACTGACCACAGGACAGTGACCGACCACAGGACAGTGAGTAAACCACAAGACAGTGACCGATCACAGGACAGTGACTGACCACAGGACAGTGACTGACTGCAGACAGTGATTGACCACAGGACAGTGACTGACCACAGGACAATGACTGACTGCAGGACAGTGACTGACCACAGGACAGTAACTGACTGCAGGACAGTGACTGAGAACAGAACAGATACTGACCACAAGACAGCTACTTACAGCAGGCCAGAGACTGACCACAGGACAGAGATTAAGTCCAGGATAGCGACTGACCACAGTACAGTGACTGACCACAAGACAGATACTTACAGCAGGCCAGCGACTGACCATAGGTTGGTGATGACCACAGGACAGCGACTGACCACAGGACAGTGTCTGACCACAAGACAGCAACTGACCACAGGACCGAGACTTGCCACAGGACAGCCACTGACCACAGGACATTCACTGACCACAGGTCAGTGATTGACCACAGGACATTTACTGACCACAAGACAGCTACTTACAGCAAGACAGTGACTGACCACAGGACATTTACTGACCACAGGACAACGACTGACTGCAGGACAGCCACTGACCTCAGAACATTTACTGACCAGAGGACAGTTACTGACCACAAGACAATGACTGACCACAGGGCAGCCACTGACCAGAGGATGGTGATTAACCACAGGACAGCGATTGACCACAGGACAGCAACTGACCACAGGACAGTGACTGACCACAGGACAGCTACTTACAGCAGGGCAGAGACTGACCACAGGATAGTGACTTAGGACAGGACGGAGTCTGATCACAGGACAGCTACTTACAGCAGGGCAGAGACTGACCACAGGACAGAGACTGACCACAGGACAGAGACTGACCACAGGACAGAGACAGACCACAGGACAGCTACTTACAGCAGGGCAGAGACTGACCACAGGACAGAGACTGACCACAGGACTGTGAATGACCACAGGACAGCTACTTACAGCAGGGCAGAGACTGACCACAGGACAGAGACTGACCACAGGACAGCGACTGACCTCAGGACGGTGACAGACTGCAGGACACCTACTTACAGCAGGTCAAGAACTGACCACATGACAGCAACTGACCACAGGGCAGAGACTGACCATAGGACAGTGACTTACAGCAGGACAGTGACTGACCACAAGACAGTGACTGACCACAGGACAGTAAACGACCACAGGACAGTGACCGACCACAGGACAGTGACTGACCACAGGACAGCGACTGACTGCAGGACTGTGAATGACCACAGGACAGTGACTAAGAACAGAACAGATACTGACCACAAGACAGCTACTTACAGCAGGGCAGAGACTGACCGCAGGACAGTGACCGACCACAGGACAGTGACTGACCACAGGACAGTGACTGACTGCAGACAGTGATTGACCACAGGACAGTGACTGACCACAGGACAGTGACTGACTGCAGGACAGTGACCGACCACAGGACAGTGATTGACCGCAGGACAGTGACTGACTGCAGGACTGCGAATGACCACAGGACAGTGACTAAGAACAGAACAGATACTGACCACAAGACAGCTACTTACAGCAGGGCAGAGACTGCCCGCAGGACAGAGACTGACCACAGGACAGTGACTTACAGCAAGAGGGTGACTGACCAGAGGAAAACGACTGACTACAGGACATTTACTGACCACAGGACAGAGACTGACCACAGGACAGTGACTGACCACAGGACAGTGACTGAGAACAGAACAGATACTGACCACAAGACAGCTACTTACAGCAGGGCAGAGACTGACCACAGGACAGAGACTGACCACAGGACAGCTACTTACAGCAGGACAGAGACTGACCACAGGACAGTACTTACAGCAGGGCAGAGACTGACCGCAGGACAGAGACTGACCGCAGGACAGTGACTTACAGCAAGAGGGTGACTGACCAGAGGAAAACGATTGACTACAGGACATTTACTCACCACAGGACAGAGACTGACCACAGGACAGTGACTGACCACAGGACAGTGACTGAGAACAGAACAGATACTGACCACAAGACAGCTACTTACAGCAGGGCAGAGACTGACCACAGGACAGAGACTGACCAAAGGACAGCTACTTACAGCAGGACAGAGACTGACCACAGGACAGCTACTTACAGCAGGACAGAGACTGACCACAGGACAGCTACTTACAGCAGGGCAGAGACTAACCACAGGACAGAGACTGACCACAGGACAGCTACTTACAGCAGGGCAGAGACTGACCACAAGACAGAGATTAAGTTCAGGATAGCGACTAACCACAGAACAGAGACTGACCGCAGGAAAGAGACTGACCACAGGACAGAGACTGACCACAGGACAGCTACTTACAGCAGGGCAGAGACTGACCACAGGACAGAGATTAAGTTCAGGATAGCGACTGACCACAGGACAGATACTGACCACAGGACAGCGACTGACCGCAGGACAGCGACCGCAGGACAGCGACTGACCACAGGGCAGAGACTGACCATAGGATGGTGACCGACCACAAGACAGTGGCTGACCACAGGACAGTTACTGACCACAGGACAGTGACTGAGAACAGAACAGATACTGACCACAAGACAGCCACTTACAGCAGGGCAGAGACTGACCACAGGACAGAGACTGACCGCAGGACAGTGACTTACAGCAAGAGGGTGACTGACCAGAGGAAAACGACTGACTACAGGACATTTACTGACCACAGGACAGTTACTGACCACAAGACAATGACTGACCACAGGGCAGCCACTGACCAGAGGATGGTGATTAACCACAGGACAGCGATTGACCACAGGACACCAGCTGACCACAGGACAGTGACTGACTACAGGACAGCTACTTACAGCAGGGCAGAGACTGACCACAGGACAGTGACTGACCACAGGACAGCGATTGAATGCAGGACTGCGAATGACCACCGGACAGTGACTAAGAACAGAACAGATACTGACCACAAGACAGCTACTTACAGCAGGGCAGAGACTGACCGCAGGACAGTGACTGACTGCAGACAGTGATTGACCACAGGACAGTGACTGACCACAGGACAGTGACTGACTGCAGGACAGTGACTGACCACAGGACAGTAACTGACTGCAGGACAGTGACTGAGAACAGAACAGATACTGACCACAAGACAGCTACTTACAGCAGGCCAGAGACTGACCACAGGACAGAGATTAAGTCCAGGATAGCGACTGACCACAGTACAGAGACTGACCACAGGACAGATACTTACAGCAGGCCAGTGACTGACCATAGGTTGGTGATGACCACAGGACAGCGATTGACCACAGGACAGTGTCTGACCACAAGACAACAACTGACCACAGGACCGAGACTTGCCACAGGACAGCCACTGACCACAGGACATTCACTGACCACAGGTCAGTGATTGACCACAGGACATTTACTGACCACAAGACAGCTACTTACAGCAAGACAGTGACTGATCACAGGACATTTACTGACCACAGGACAACGACTGACTGCAGGACAGCCACTGACCTCAGAACATTTACTGACCACAGGACAGTTACTGACCACAAGACAATGACTGACCACAGGGCAGCCACTGACCAGAGGATGGTGATTAACCACAGGACAGCGATTGACCACAGGACAGCAACTGACCACAGGACAGTGACTGACCACAGGACAGCTACTTACATCAGGGCAGAGACTGACCATAGGATAGTGACTTACCACATGACAGAGTCTGATGACAGGACAGCTACTTACAGCAGGGCAGCGACTGACCACAGGACAGAGACGGACCACAGGACAGAGACGGACCACAGGACAGCAACTTACAGCAGGGCAGAGACTGACCGCAGGACATTTACTGACCACAGGACAGTGACTTACAGCAAGAGGGTGACTGACCAGAGGAAAGCGACTGACTACAGGACATTTACTGAACACAGGACAGAGACTGACCGCAGGACAGCGACCGCAGGACAGCGACTGACCACAGGGCAGAGACTGACCATAGGATGGTGACCGACCACAAGACAGTGGCTGACCACAGGACAGTTACTGACCACAGGACAGTGACTGAGAACAGAACAGATACTGACCACAAGACAGCCACTTACAGCAGGGCAGAGACTGACCACAGGACAGAGACTGACCGCAGGACAGTGACTTACAGCAAGAGGGTGACTGACCAGAGGAAAACGACTGACTACAGGACATTTACTGACCACAGGACAGTTACTGACCACAAGACAATGACTGACCACAGGGCAGCCACTGACCAGAGGATGGTGATTAACCACAGGACAGCGATTGACCACAGGACACCAGCTGACCACAGGACAGTGACTGACTACAGGACAGCTACTTACAGCAGGGCAGAGACTGACCACAGGACAGTGACTGACCACAGGACAGCGATTGAATGCAGGACTGCGAATGACCACCGGACAGTGACTAAGAACAGAACAGATACTGACCACAAGACAGCTACTTACAGCAGGGCAGAGACTGACCGCAGGACAGTGACTGACTGCAGACAGTGATTGACCACAGGACAGTGACTGACCACAGGACAGTGACTGACTGCAGGACAGTGACTGACCACAGGACAGTAACTGACTGCAGGACAGTGACTGAGAACAGAACAGATACTGACCACAAGACAGCTACTTACAGCAGGCCAGAGACTGACCACAGGACAGAGATTAAGTCCAGGATAGCGACTGACCACAGTACAGAGACTGACCACAGGACAGATACTTACAGCAGGCCAGTGACTGACCATAGGTTGGTGATGACCACAGGACAGCGATTGACCACAGGACAGTGTCTGACCACAAGACAACAACTGACCACAGGACCGAGACTTGCCACAGGACAGCCACTGACCACAGGACATTCACTGACCACAGGTCAGTGATTGACCACAGGACATTTACTGACCACAAGACAGCTACTTACAGCAAGACAGTGACTGATCACAGGACATTTACTGACCACAGGACAACGACTGACTGCAGGACAGCCACTGACCTCAGAACATTTACTGACCACAGGACAGTTACTGACCACAAGACAATGACTGACCACAGGGCAGCCACTGACCAGAGGATGGTGATTAACCACAGGACAGCGATTGACCACAGGACAGCAACTGACCACAGGACAGTGACTGACCACAGGACAGCTACTTACATCAGGGCAGAGACTGACCATAGGATAGTGACTTACCACATGACAGAGTCTGATGACAGGACAGCTACTTACAGCAGGGCAGCGACTGACCACAGGACAGAGACGGACCACAGGACAGAGACGGACCACAGGACAGCAACTTACAGCAGGGCAGAGACTGACCGCAGGACATTTACTGACCACAGGACAGTGACTTACAGCAAGAGGGTGACTGACCAGAGGAAAGCGACTGACTACAGGACATTTACTGAACACAGGACAGAGACTGACCATAGGACAGTGACTGACCATGGACAGTGACTGACCACAGGACAGCGACGGACCACAGGACAGAGGCTGATCACAGAACAGAGACTGACCACAGGATGGTGATTGACAGCAGGACAGTGACTGATCACAGGACAGCGATTGACCACAGGACAGCAACTGACCACAGGACAGTGACTGACCACAGAACAATGATTTCCCCCAGGCCAGCAAATGACCACAGGTCAGTGACTGACCACAGTACAGCGACTGAACACAGAACAGTGACTGACCATAGGTCGGTGACTGACCACAGGACAGCAACTGACCAGAGGGCAGTGGCTGACTGCAGGACAGTTACTGGCAATAGGACAATCGACTGACCACAGAGCAGCGACTGACCATAGGATAGCGACTGACCATAGGATAGCGACTGACCACAGGACAGTGAGTGACCACAGGACAGTGACTTCCACAGGACAGTGACTGACTTACAGGACTGATAGTGTCCACAGTATAGCGACTGACCACAGGACAGGGACTGACTGCAGGACAGTGACCGACCTTTTGGCAGCAACTGACCACAGGACAGTCACTGACCATGGGACAGTTACTGACCACGGGACAGCGACTGACTGCAGGACAGAGACTGACCGCAAGGCAGGGACTGACTGCAGGACCGTGACCGACCTTTTGGCAGCAACTGACCACAGGACAGTCACTGACCACGGGACAGTTACTGACTGCGGGACAGAGACTGACCACAGGACAGTGATGAACACAGGACATCAACTGACCATAGGATAGAGACTGACCACAGGGCAGTGATTGAACACAGCATGGTGTCTGAACAAAGGGCAGTCACTGACCACAGGACAGCCACTGATCATGGGACAGCCACTGACCACGGGACATTAACTGACCACAGGACAGAGACTGACCGCAGGACATTTACTGACCACAGGACAGTGACTGACCACAGGACATTTACTGACCACAGGACAGTGACTGACCGCAGGACATTTACTGACAACAGGACAGCGACTGACCAGAGGACAGCCACTGACCTCAGGACATTTACTGACCACAGGACAGCAACTGACCACAGGACAGCCACTGACCTCAGGACATTTACTGACCACAGGATAGTGACTGACCACAGGACAGCCACTGACCTCAGGACATTTACTGACCACAGGACAGCCACTGACCACAGGACAGCCACTGACCTCAGGACATTTACTGACCACAGGACAGTTACTGGTTACAAGACAGCGACTGACCACAGGACAAAGACTGACCGCAGGACAGAGACTTGCCACAGGACAGCCACTGACCTCAGGACATTTACTGACCACAGGACAGCCACTGACCTCAGGACATTTACTGACCACAGGACAGTGACTGATCACAGGACAGCGACTGACCACAGGATATTTATTGACCATAGGACTGAGACTGACCGCAAGACAGCCACTGACCGCAGGATGTTTACTGACCACAGGACAGTTACTTACAGCAAGACGGTGACTGACCGCAGGATGTTTACTGACCTCAGGACATTTACTGACCATAAGACAATGAGTGAACACAAGATAAAGACTGACTGCAGGACAGCCATTAACCACAGGATGATGATTGAGCACAGGACAGTGACTGTCCACAGGACAGCAACTGACTGCAGGACATTTACTGACCACAGGACAGTTACTGACCACAAGACAATGACTGACCACAGGATAAAGACTGACGGCAGGACAGCCACTGACCACAGGATGATGACTGACCACACAACAGCGGTTTACTACTGGACAGTGACTGACCACAGGACAGCAAATGACCACAGGGTGGTGACTGACCATAGGTCAGTAACTGACCACAGGACAGCTACTTACAGCAGGGCAGAGACTGACTGCAGGACTGTGACTGGCCATAGGACAGAGATTAAGTGTAGGATAGTGACTGACCATAGGACAGAGACTGACCATAGGACAGGGACTTGCCACAGAACAGCTATTTACAGCAGGTCAGCAACTGACCATAGGATGGTGACTGACAACAGGACAGTGACTGATCACAGGACAGTGATTGACTACAGGACAGCAACTGACCACAGGACAGTGACTGACCACAGGACAATGATTTCCCCCAGGCCAGCAAATGACCACAGGATGTTTACTGACCTCAGGACATTTACTGACCATAAGACAATGAGTGAACACAAGATAAAGACTGACTGCAGGACAGCCATTAACCACAGGATGATGATTGAGCACAGGACAGTGACTGTCCACAGGACAGCAACTGACTGCAGGACATTTACTGACCATAAGACAATGACTGAACACAAGATAAAGACTGACGGCAGGACAGCCACTGACCACAGGATGATGACTGACCACACAACAGCGGTTTACTACTGGACAGTGACTGACCACAGGACAGCAAATGACCACAGGGTGGTGACTGACCATAGGTCGGTGACTGACCACAGGACAGCAACTGACCAGAGGGCAGTGGCTGACTGCAGGACAGTTACTGGCCATAGGACAATCGACTGACCACAGAGCAGCGACTGACCATAGGATAGCGACTGACCATAGGATAGCGACTGACCACAGGACAGTGAGTGACCACAGGACAGTGATTTCCACAGGACAGTGACTGACTACAGGACTGTTACTGTTCACAGTATAGCGACTGACCACAGGACAGGGACTGACTTCAGGACAGTGACCAACCTTTCGGCAGCAACTGACCACAGGACAGTCACTGACCATGGGACAGTTACTGACCACGGGACAGCGACTGACTGCAGGACAGAGACTGACCACAGGGCAGGGACTGACTGCAGGACAGTGACCGACCTTTTGGCAGCAACTGACCACAGGACAGTCACTGACCACGGGACAGTTACTGACTGCGGGACAGAGACTGACCGCAGGACAGTGATGAACACAGGACATCAACTGACCATAGGATAGAGACTGACCACAGGGCAGTGATTGAACACAGCATGGTGTCTGACCACAGGGCAGTCACTGACCACAGGACAGCCACTGATCATGGGACAGCCACTGACCACGGGACATTTACTGACCACAGGACAGAGACTGACCGCAGGACATTTACTGACCACAGGACAGTGACTGACCACAGGACATTTACTGACCACAGGACAGTGACTGACCGCAGGACATTTACTGACAACAGGACAGCGACTGACCACAGGACAGCCACTGACCTCAGGACATTTACTGACCACAGGACAGCGACTGACCACAGGACATCCACTGACCTCAGGACATTTACTGACCACAGGATAGCAACTGACCACAGGACAGCCACTGACCTCAGGATATTTACTGACCACAGGACAGCCACTGACCACAGGACAGCCACTGACCTCAGGACATTTACTGACAACAGGACAGCGACTGATCACAGAACAGCGACTGACCACAGGATATTTATTGACCATAGGACAGAGACTGACCATAAGACAGCCACTGACCGCAGGATGTTTACTGACCACAGGATAGTTACTTACAGCAAGACGGTGACTGACCGCAGGATGGTGACTGACCACAGGATGTTTACTGACCTCAGGACATTTACTGACCATAAGACAATGACTGACCACAGGATAAAGACTGACTGCAGGACAGCCACTGACCACAGGATGATGATTGACCACACGACAGCGATTTACTACTGGACAGTGACTGACCACAGGACAGCAAATGACCACAGGGTGGTGACTGACCATAGATCAATGGCTGACCACAGGACAGCTACTTACAGCAGGGCAGAGACTGACCGCAGGACTGTGACTGGCCATAGGACAGAGATTAAGTGTAGGATAGTGACTGACCATAGGACAGAGACTGACCATAGGACAGGGACTTGCCACAGAACAGCTTTTTACAGCAGGTCAGCAACTGACCATAGGTTGGTGACCGACAACAGGACAGTGACTGATCACAGGACAGCGATTGACCACAGGACAGCAACTGACCACAAGACAGTGACTGACCACAGGACAATGATTTCCCCCAGGCCAGCAAATGACCACAGGTCAATGACTGACCACAGGACAACGACTGACCACAGAACAGTGACTGACCACAGGACATTTACTGACCACAGGACAGTGACTGACCACAGGACATTTACTGACCACAGGACAGTGACTGACCACAGGACTGCCACTGACCTCAGGACATTTACTGACCACAGGACAGTGACTGACCACAGGACAGCCACTGACCACAAGACAGCCACTGACCTCAGGACATTTACTGACCACAGGACAGCGACTGACCACAGGACAGCCACTGACCTCAGGACATTTACTGACCACATTATAGCGACTGACCCCAGGACAGCCACTGACCTCAGGACATTTACTGACCACCGGACAGTTACTGGTTACAAGACAGCGACTGACCACAGGACAAAGACTGACCGCAGGACAGAGACTTGCCACAGGACAGCCACTGACCTCAGGACATTTACTGACCACAGGACAGCGACTGACCACAGGACAGCCACTGAACTCAGGACATTTACTGACCACAGGACAGCCACTGACTTCAGGACATTTACTGACCACAGGACAGCGACTGACCACAGGACAGCCACTGACCTCAGGACATTTACTGACCACAGGACAGTTACTGGTTACATGACAGCAACTGACCACAGGACAAAGACTGACCACAGGACAGAGACTTGCCACAGGACAGCCACTGACCTCAGGACATTTACTGACCTCAGGACAGTTATTGACCACAGGACAGTGACTGATCACAGGACTGCGACTGACCACAGGATATTTATTGACCATAGGACTGAGACTGACCACAAGACAGCCACTGACCGCTGGATGTTTACTGACCACAGGATAGTTACTTACAGCAAGACGGTGACTGACCACAGGATGGTGACTGACCACAGGATGTTTACTGACCTCAGGACATTTACTGACCATAAGACAATGACTGACCACAGGATAAAGACTGACTGCAGGACAGCCACTGACCACAGGATGATGATTGACCACAGGACAGCAACTGACCACAGGACAGCAACTGACTGCAGGACATTTACTGACCACAGGACAGTTACTGACCACAAGACAATGACTGACCACAGGATAAAGACTGACTGCAGGACAGCCACTGACCACAGGATGATGACTGACCACATGACAGCGATTTACTACTGGACAGTGACTGACCACAGGACAGCAAATGTCCACAGGGTGGTGACTGACCATAGGTCAGTGACTGACCACAGGAAAGCTACTTACAGCAGGGCAGAGACTGACTGCAGGACTGTGACTGGCCATAGGACAGAGATTAAGTGTAGGATAGTGACTGACAACAGGACAGAGACTGACCGCAGGACATTTACTGACCACAGGACAGTGACTGACCACAGGACATTTACTGACCACAGGACAGTGACTGACCGCAGGACATTTACTGACAACAGGACAGCGACTGACCACAGGACAGCCACTGACCTCAGGACATTTACTGACCACAGGACAGCGACTGACCACAGGACAGCCACTGACCTCAGGACATTTACTGACCACAGGATAGCAACTGACCACAGGACAGCCACTGACCTCAGGACATTTACTGACCACAGGACAGCCACTGACCACAGGACAGCCACTGACCTCAGGACATTTACTGACAACAGGACAGTGACTGATCACAGAACAGCGACTGACCACAGGATATTTATTGACCATAGGACAGAGACTGACCATAAGACAGCCACTGACCGCAGGATGTTTACTGACCACAGGATAGTTACTTACAGCAAAACGGTGACTGACCGCAGGATGGTGACTGACCACAGGATGTTTACTGACCTCAGGACATTTACTGACCATAAGACAATGACTGACCACAGGATAAAGACTGACTGCAGGACAGCCACTGACCACAGGATGATGATTGACCACACAACAGCGATTTACTACTGGACAGTGACTGACCACAGGACAGCAAATGACCACACGGTGGTGACTGTCCATAGATCAATGGCTGACCACAGGACAGCTACTTACAGCAGGGCAGAGACTGACCGCAGGACTGTGACTGGCCATAGGACAGAGATTAAGTGTAGGATAGTGACTGACCATAGGACAGAGACTGACCATAGGACAGGGACTTGCCACAGAACAGCTTTTTACAGCAGGTCAGCAACTGACCATAGGTTGGTGACCGACAACAGGACAGTGACTGATCACAGGACAGCGATTGACCACAGGACAGCAACTGACCACAGGACAGTGACTGACCACAGGACAATGATTTCCCCCAGGCCAGCAAATGACCACAGGTCAACGACTGACCATAAGACAACGACTGACTACAGAACTGTGACTGACCATAGGTCGGTGACTGACCACAGGACAGCAACTGACCAGAGGGCAGTGGCTGACTGCAGGACAGTTACTGGCCATAGGACAATCGACTGACCACAGAGCAGCGACTGACCATAGGATAGCGACTGACCATAGGATAGCGACTGACCACAGGACAGTGAGTGACCACAGGACAGTTACTGTCCACAGTATAGCGACTGACCACAGGACAGGGACTGACTGCAGGACAGTGACTGACCTTTTGGCAGCAACTGACCACAGGACAGTCACTGACCATGGGACAGTTACTGACCACGGGACAGCGACTGACTGCAGGACAGAGACTGACCGCAGGGCAGGGACTGACTGCAGGACAGTGACCGACCTTTTGGCAGCAACTGACCACAGGACAGTCACTGACCATGGGACAGTTACTGACTGCGGGACAGAGACTGACCGCAGGACAGTGATGAACACAGGACATCAACTGACCATAGGATAGAGACTGACCACAGGGCAGTGATTGAACACAGCATGGTGTCTGACCACAGGGCAGTCACTGATCATGGGACAGCCACTGACCATGGGACATTTACTGACCACAGGACAGAGACTGACCGCAGGACATTTACTGACCACAGGACAGTGACTGACCACAGGACATTTACTGACCACAGGACAGTGACTGACCTCAGGACATTTACTGACCACAGGACAGCAACTGACCACAGGACAGCCACTGTCCTCAGGACATTTACTGACCACAGGACAGCAACTGACCACAGGACAGCCACTGACCTCAGGACATTTACTGACCACAGGATAGCGACTGACCACAGGACTGCCACTGAACTCAGGACATTTACTGACCACAGGACAGCCACTGACCTCAGGACGTTGACTGACCACAGGGCAGTGACTGACCACAGGACAGCCACTGACCTCAGGACATTTACTGACCACAGGACAGTTACTGGTTACATGACAGCTACTGACCACAGGACAGCGACTGACCACAGGACAGAGACTTGCCACAGGACAGCCACTGACCTCAGAACATTTACTGACCACAGGACAGCCACTGACCTCAGGACATTTACTGACCACAGGACAGTGACTGATCACAGAACAGCGACTGACCACAGGATATTTATTGACCATAGGACAGAAACTGACCGTAAGACAGCCACTGACCGCAGGATGTTTACTGACCACAGGATAGTTACTTACAGCAAGACGGTGACTGACCGCAGGACGGTGACAGACCACAGGATTTTTACTGACCTCAGGACATTTACTGACCATAAGACAATGACTGACCACAGGATAAAGACTGACTGCAGGACAGCCACTGACCACAGGATGATGACTGACCACACGACAGCGATTTACTACTGGACAGTGACTGACCACAGGACAGCAAATGACCACAGGGTGGTGACTGACCATAGATCAGTGGCTGACCACAGGACAGCTACTTACAGCAGGGCAGAGACTGACCGCAGGACTGTGACTGGCCATAAGACAGAGATTAAGTGTAGGATAGTGACTGACCATAGGACAGAGACTGACCATAGGACAGGGACTTGCCACAGAACAGCTATTTACAGCAGGTCAGCAACTGACCATAGATTGGTGACCGACAACAGGACAGTGACTGATCACAGGACAGCGATTGACCATAGGACAGCAACTGACCACAAGACAGTCACTGACCACAGGACAATGATTTCCCCCAGGCCAGCAAATGACCACAGGTCAACGACTGACCACAGGACAACAACTGACCACAGAACAATGACTGACCGCAGGACATTTACTGACCACAGGACAGTGACTGACCACAGGACATTTACTGACCACAGGACAGTGACTGACCACAGGATAGCCACTGACCTCAGGACATTTACTGACCACAGGACAGTGACTGACCGCAGGACATTTACTGACCACAGGACAGCGACTGACCACAGGACATCCACTGACCTCAGGACATTTACTGACCACAGGACAGCGACTGACCACAGGACAGCCACTGACCTCAGGACATTTACTGACCACAGGATAGCGACTGACCCCAGGACAGCCACTGACCTCAGGACATTTACTGACCACAGGACAGTTAACGGTTACAAGACAGTGACTGACCACAGGACAAAGAATGACCGCAGGACAGAGACTTGCCACAGGACAGCCACTGACCTAAGGACATTTACTGACCACAGGACAGCGACTGACCACAGGACAGCCACTGACAACAGGACATTTACTGACCACAGGACAGCCACTGACCTCAGGACATTTACTGACCACAGGACAGCCACTGACCACAGGACAGCCACTGACCTCAGGACATTTACTGACCACAGGACAGTTACTGGTTACATGACAGCGACTGACCACAGGATAAAGACTGACCACAGGACAGAGACTTGCCACAGGACAGCCACTGACCTCAGGACATTTACTGACCACAGGACAGTGACTGATCACAGGACAGCGACTGACCACAGGATATTTATTGACCATAGGACAGAGACTGACCGCAAGACAGCCACTGACCGCAGGATGTTTACTGACCACAGGATAGTTACTTACAGCAAGACGGTGACTGACCACAGGATGGTGACTGACCACAGGATGTTTACTGACCTCAGGACATTTACTGACCATAAGACAATGACTGACCACAAGATAAGGCTGACTGCAGGAGAGCCATTGACCACAGGATGATGATTGACCACAGGACAGCAACTGACCACAGGACAGCAACTGACTGCAGGACATTTACTGACCACAGGAAAGTTACTGACCACAAGACAATGACTGACCACAGGATAAAGACTGACTGCAGGACAGCCACTGACCACAGGATGATGACTGACCACATGACAGCGATTTACTACTGGACAGTGACTGACCACAGGACAGCAAATGACCACAGGGTGGTGACTGACCATAGGTCAGTGACTGACCACAGGAAAGCTACTTACAGCAGGGCAGAGACTGACTGCAGGACTGTGACTGGCCATAGGACAGAGATTAAGTGTAGGATAGTGACTGACCACAGGACAGAGACTGACCGCAGGACATTTACTGACCACAGGACAGTGACTGACCACAGGACATTTACTGACCACAGGACAGTGACTGACCGCAGGACATTTACTGACAACAGGACAGCGACAGACCACAGGATAGCAACTGACCACAGGACAGCCACTGACCTCAGGACATTTACTGACCACAGGATAGCGACTGACCACAGGACAGCCACTGAACCCAGGACATTTACTGACCACAGGACAGGCACTGACCTCAGGACATTTACTGACCACAGGACAGCGACTGACCACAGGACAGCCACTGACCTCAGGACATTTACTGACCACAGGACAGTTACTGGTTACATGACAGCTACTGACCACAGGACAGCGACTGACCACAGGACAGAGACTTGCCACAGGACAGCCACTGACCTCAGAACATTTACTGACCACAGGACAGCCACTGACCTCAGGACATTTACTGACCACAGGACAGTGACTGATCACAGAACAGCGACTGACCACAGGATATTTATTGACCATAGGACAGAAACTGACCGTAAGACAGCCACTGACCGCAGCATGTTTACTGACCACAGGATAGTTACTTACAGCAAGACGGTGACTGACCGCAGGACGGTGACAGACCACAGGATTTTTACTGACCTCAGGACATTTACTGACCATAAGACAATGACTGACCACAGGATAAAGACTGACTGCAGGAAAGCCACTGACCACAGGATGATGACTGACCACACGACAGCGAGTTACTACTGGACAGTGACTGACCACAGGACAGCAAATGACCACAGGGTGGTGACTGACCATAGATCAGTGGCTGACCACAGGACAGCTACTTACAGCAGGGCAGAGACTGACCGCAGGACTGTGACTGGCCATAGGACAGAGATTAAGTGTAGGATAGTGACTGACCATAGGACAGAGACTGACCATAGGACAGGGACTTGCCACAGAACAGCTATTTACAGCAGGTCAGCAACTGACCATAGGTTGGTGACCGACAACAGGACAGTGACTGATCACAGGACAGCGATTGACCATAGGACAGCAACTGACCACAAGACAGTCACTGACCACAGGACAATGATTTCCCCCAGGCCAGCAAATGACCACAGGTCAATGACTGACCACAGGACAACGACTGACCACAGAACAGTGACTGACCGCAGGACATTTACTGACCACAGGACAGTGACTGACCACAGGACATTTACTGACCACAGGACAGTGACTGACCACAGGATAGCCACTGACCTCAGGACATTTACTGACCACAGGACAGTGACTGACCGCAGGACATTTACTGACCACAGGACAGCGACTGACCACAGGACATCCACTGACCTCAGGACATTTACTGACCACAGGACAGTGACTGACCACAGGACAGCCACTGACCTCAGGACATTTACTGACCACAGGATAGCGACTGACCCCAGGACAGCCACTGACCTCAGGACTTTTACTGACCACAGGACAGTTACTGGTTACAAGACAGCGACTGACCACAGGACAAAGACTGACCGCAGGACAGAGACTTGCCACAGGACAGCCACTGACCTCAGGACATTTACTGACCACAGGACAGCGACTGACCACAGGACAGCCACTGACAGCAGGACATTTACTGACCACAGGACAGCCACTGACCTCACGACATTTACTGACCACAGGACAGCCACTGACCACAGGACAGCCACTGACCTCAGGACATTTACTGACCACAGGACAGTTACTGGTAACAAGACAGCGACTGACCACAGGACAAAGACTGACCACAGGACAGAGACTTGCCACAGGACAGCCACTGACCTCAGGACATTTACTGACCACAGGACAGCGACTGACCACAGGACAGCCACTGACCTCAGGACATTTACTGACCACAGGACTGCCACTGACCTCAGGACATTTACTGACCACAGGACAGTGACTGATCACAGGACAGCGACTGACCACAGGATATTTATTGACCATAGGACAGAGTCTGACCGCAAGACAGCCACTGACCGCAGGACGTTTACTGACCACAGGATAGTTACTTACAGCAAGACGGTGACTGACCACAGGATGGTGACTGACCACAGGATGTTTACTGACCTCAGGACATTTACTGACCATAAGACAATGACTGAACACAAGATAAAGACTGACTGCAGGACCCCCATTGACAACAGGATGATGATTGACCACAGGACAGCAACTGACCACAGGACAGCAACTGACTGCAGGACATTTACTGACCACAGGACAGTTACTGACCACAAGACAATGACTGACCACAGGATAAAGACTGACTGCAGGATAGCCACTGACCACAGGATGATGACTGACCACACGACAGCGATTTACTACTGGACAGTGACGGACCACAGGACAGCAAATGACCACAGGGTGGTAACTGACCATAGGTCAGTGACTGACCACAGGACAGCTACTTACAGCAGGGCAGAGACTGACTGCAGGACTGTGACTGGCCATAGGACAGAGATTAAGTGTAGGATAGTGACTGACCATAGGACAGAGACTGACCATAGGACAGGGACTTGCCACAGAACAGCTTTTTACAGCATGTCAGCAACTGACCATAGGTTGGTGACTGACAACAGGGCAGTGACTGATCACAGGACAGCAATTGACCACAGAACAGCAACTGACCACAGGACAGTGACTGACCACAGGACAATGATTTCCCCCAGGCCAGCAAATGACCACAGGTCAACGACTGACCACAGGACAACGACTGACCACAGAACAGTGACTGACCATAGGTCGGTGACTGACCACAGGACAGCAACTGACCAGAGGGCAGTGGCTGACTGCAGGACAGTTACTGGCCATAGGACAATCGACTGACCACAGAGCAGCGACTGACCATAGGATAGCGACTGACCATAGGATAGCGACTGACCACAGGACAGTGAGTGACCACAGGACAGTGATTTCCACAGGACAGTGACTGACTACAGGACTGTTACTGTTCACAGTATAGCGACTGACCACAGGACAGGGACTGACTGCAGGACAGTGACCGACCTTTTGGCAGCAACTGACCACAGGACAGTCACTGACCATGGGACAGTTACTGACCACGGGACAGCGACTGACTGCAGGACAGAGACTGACCACAGGGCAGGGACTGACTGCAGGACAGTGACCGACCTTTTGGCAGCAACTGACCACAGGACAGTCACTGACCACGGGACAGTTACTGACTGCGGGACAGAGACTGACCGCAGGACAGTGATGAACACAGGACATCAACTGACCATAGGATAGAGACTGACCACAGGGCAGTGATTGAACACAGCATGGTGTCTGACCACAGGGCAGTCACTGACCACAGGACAGCCACTGATCACGACTGACCACAGAACAGTGACTGACCATAGGTCGGTGACTGACCACAGGACAGCAACGGACCAGAGGGCAGTGGCTGACTGCAGGACAGTTACTGGCCATAGGACAATCGACTGACCACAGAGCAGCGACTGACCATAGGATAGCGACTGACCATAGGATAGCGACTGACCACAGGACAGTGAGTGACCACAGGACAGTGATTTCCACAGGACAGTGACTGACTACAGGACTGTTACTGTTCACAGTATAGCGACTGACCACAGGACAGGGACTGACTGCAGGACAGTGACCGACCTTTTGGCAGCAACTGACCACAGGACAGTCACTGACCATGGGACAGTTACTGACCACGGGACAGCGACTGACTGCAGGACAGAGACTGACCACAGGGCAGGGACTGACTGCAGGACAGTGACCGACCTTTTGGCAGCAACTGACCACAGGACAGTCACTGACCACGGGACTGTTACTGACTGCGGGACAGAGACTGACCGCAGGACAGTGATGAACACAGGACATCAACTGACCATAGGATAGAGACTGACGACAGGGCAGTGATTGAACACAGCATGGTGTCTGACCACAGGACAGCCACTGATCATGGGACAGCCACTGACCACGGGACATTTACTGACCACAGGACAGAGACTGACCGCAGGACATTTACTGACCACAGGACAGTGACTGACCACAGGACATTTACTGACCACAGGACAGTGACTGACCGCAGGACATTTACTGACAACAGGACAGCGACTGACCACAGGACAGCCACTGACCTCAGGACATTTACTGACCACAGGACAGCGACTGACCACAGGACAGCCACTGACCTCAGTACATTTACTGACCACAGGATAGCAACTGACCACAGGACAGCCACTGACCTCAGGACATTTACTGACCACAGGACAGCCACTGACCACAGGACAGCCACTGACCTCAGGACATTTACTGACAACAGGACAGTGACTGATCACAGAACAGCGACTGACCACAGGATATTTATTGACCATAGGACAGAGACTGACCGTAAGACAGCCACTGACCGCAGGATGTTTACTGACCACAGGATAGTTACTTACAGCAAGACGGTGACTGACCGCAGGATGGTGACTGACCACAGGATGTTTACTGACCTCAGGACATTTACTGACCATAAGACAATGACTGACCACAGGATAAAGACTGACTGCAGGACAGCCACTGAACACAGGATGATGATTGACCACACGACAGCGATTTACTACTGGACAGTGACTGACCACAGGACAGCAAATGACCACAGGGTGGTGACTGACCATAGATCAGTGGCTGACCACAGGACAGCTACTTACAGCAGGGCAGAGACTGACCGCAGGACTGTGACTGGCCATAGGACAGAGATTAAGTGTAGGATAGTGACTGACCATAGGACAGAGACTGACCATAGGACAGGGACTTGCCACAGAACAGCTTTTTACAGCAGGTCAGCAACTGACCATAGGTTGGTGACCGACAACAGAACAGTGACTGATCACAGGACAGCAATTGACCGCAGGACAGCAACTGACCACAGGACAGTGACTGACCACAGGACAATGATTTCCCCCAGGCCAGCAAATGACCACAGGTCAACGACTGACCACAGGACAACGACTGACCACAGAACAGTGACTGACCGCAGGACATTTACTGACCACAGGACAGTGACTGACCACAGGACTGCCACTGACCTCAGGACATTTACTGACCACAGGACAGTGACTGACCACAGGACAGCCACTGACCACAGGACAGCCACTGACCTCAGGACATTTACTGACCACAGGACAGTGACTGACCGCAGGACATTTACTGACCACAGGACAGTGACTGACCACAGGACATTTACTGACCACAGGACAGTGACTGACCGCAGGACATTTACTGACAACAGGACAGCGACTGACCACAGGACAGCCACTGACCTCAGGACATTTACTGACCACATTAAAGCGACTGACCCCAGGACAGCCACTGACCTCAGGACATTTACTGACCACAGGACAGTTACTGGTTACAAGACAGCGACTGACCACAGGACAAAGACTGACCGCAGGACAGAGACTTGCCACAGGACAGCCACTGACCTCAGGACATTTACTGACCACAGGACAGCGACTGACCACAGGACAGCCACTGACAGCAGGACATTTACTGACCACAGGACAGCCACTGACTTCAGGACATTTACTGACCACAGGACAGCGACTGACCACAGGACAGCCACTGACCACAGGACATTTACTGACCACAGGACAGGTACTGCTTACATGACAGCAACTGACCACAGGACAAAGACTGACCGCAGGACAGAGACTTGCCACAGGACAGCCACTGACCTCAGGACATTTACTGACCACAGGACAGCCACTGACCTCAGGACATTTACTGACCACAGGACAGCGACTGACCACAGGACAGCCACTGACCTCAGGACATTTACTGACCACAGGACAGTTACTGCTTACATGACAGCAACTGACCACAGGACAAAGACTGACCGCAGGACAGAGACTTGCCACAGGACAGCCACTGACCTCAGGACATTTACTGACCACAAGACAGCCACTGACCTCAGGACATTTACTGACCACGGGACAGTGACTGATCACAGGACTGCGACTGACCACAGGATATTTATTGACCATAGGACTGAGACTGACCGCAAGACAGCCACTGATCGCTGGATGTTTACTGACCACAGGACAGTTACTTACAGCAAGACGGTGACTGACCACAGGATGGTGACTGACCACAGGATGTTTACTGACCTCAGGACATTTACTGACCATAAGACAATGACTGACCACAAGATAAAGACTGACTGCAGGACAGCCATTGACCACAGGATGATGATTGACCACAGGACAGCAACTGACCACAGGACAGCAACTGACTGCAGGAAATTAACTGACCACAGGACAGTTACTGACCACAAGACAATGACTGACCACAGGATAAAGACTGACTGCAGGACAGCCACTGACAACAGGATGATGACTGACCACACGACAGCGATTTACTACTGGACAGTGACTGACCACAGGACAGCAAATGACCACAGGGTGGTGACTGACCATAGGTCAGTAACTGACCACAGGACAGCTACTTACAGCAGGGCAGAGACTGACCGCAGGACTGTGACTGGCCATAGGACAGAGATTAAGTGTAGGATAGTGACTGACCATAGGACAGAGACTGACCATAGGACAGGGACTTGCCACAGAGCAGCTATTTACAGCAGGTCAGCAACTGACCATAGGTTGGTGACTGACAACAGGACAGTGACTGATCACAGGACAGCAATTGACCACAGGACAGCAACTGACCACAGGACAGTGACTGACCACAGGACAATGATTTCCCCCAGGCCAGCAAATGACCACAGGTCAACGACTGACCACAGGACAACGACTGACCACAGAACAGTGACTGACCATAGGTCGGTGACTGACCACAGGACAGCAACTGACCAGCGGGCAGTGGCTGACTGCAGGACAGTTACTGGCCATAGGACAATCGACTGACCACAGAGCAGCGACTGACCATAGGATAGCGACTGACCATAGGATAGTGACTGACCACACGACAGTGAGTGACCACAGGACAGTGATTTCCACAGGACAGTGACTGACTACAGGACTGTTACTGTTCACAGTATAGCGACTGACCACAGGACAGGGACTGACTGCAGGACAGTGACCGACCTTTTGGCAGCAACTGACCACAGGACAGTCACTGACCATGGGACAGTTACTGACCACGGGACAGCGACTGACTGCAGGACAGAGACTGACCACAGGGCAGGGACTGACTGCAGGACAGTGACCGACCTTTTGGCAGCAACTGACCACAGGACAGTCACTGACCACGGGACTGTTACTGACTGCGGGACAGAGACTGACCGCAGGACAGAGATGAACACAGGACATCAACTGACCATAGGATAGAGACTGACCACAGGGCAGTGATTGAACACAGCATGGTGTCTGACCACAGGGCAGTCACTGACCACAGGACAGCCACTGATCATGGGACAGCCACTGACCACGGGACTTTTACTGACCACAGGACAGAGACTGACCGCAGGACATTTACTGACCACAGGACAGTGACTGACCACAGGACATTTACTGACCACAGGACAGTGACTGACCGCAGGACATTTACTGACAACAGGACAGCGACTGACCACAGGACAGCCACTGACCTCAGAACATTTACTGACCACAGGACAGCGACTGACCACAGGACAGCCACTGACCTCAGGACATTTACTGACCACAGGACAGCGACTGACCACAGGACAGCCACTGACCTCAGGACATTTACTGACCACAGGACAGCCACTGACCACAGGACAGCCACTGACCTCAGGACATTTACTGACAACAGGACAGCGACTGATCACAGAACAGCGACTGACCACAGGATATTTATTGACCATAGGACAGAGACTGACCGTAAGACAGCCACTGACCGCAGGATGTTTACTGACCACAGGATAGTTACTTACAGCAAGATGGTGACTGACCGCAGGATGGTGACTGACCACAGGATGTTTACTGACCTCAGGACATTTACTGACCATAAGACAATGACTGACCACAGGATAAAGACTGACTGCAGGACAGCCACTGAACACAGGATGATGATTGACCACACGACAGCGATTTACTACTGGACAGTGACTGACCACAGGACAGCAAATGACCACAGGGTGGTGACTGACCATAGATCAGTGGCTGACCACAGGACAGCTACTTACAGCAGGGCAGAGACTGACCGCAGGACTGTGACTGGCCATAGGACAGAGATTAAGTGTAGGATAGTGACTGACCATAGGACAGAGACTGACCATAGGACAGGGACTTGCCACAGAACAGCTTTTTACAGCAGGTCAGCAACTGACCATAGTTTGGTGACCGACAACAGAACAGTGACTGATCACAGGACAGCAATTGACCGCAGGACAGTGACTGACCACAGGACAATGATTTCCCCCAGGCCAGCAAATGACCACAGGTCAACGACTGACCACAGGACAACGACTGACCACAGAACAGTGACTGACCGCAGGACATTTACTGACCACAGGACAGTGACTGACCACAGGACATTTTCTGACCACAGGACAGCAACTGACCACAGGACTGCCACTGACCTCAGGACATTTACTGACCACAGGACAGTGACTGACCACAGGACAGCCACTGACCACAGGACAGCCACTGACCTCAGGACATTTACTGACCACAGGACAGCGACTGACTACAGGACAGCCACTGACCTCAGGACATTTACTGACCACATTAAAGCGACTGACCCCAGGACAGCCACTGACCTCAGGACATTTACTGACCACAGGACAGTTACTGGTTACAAGACAGCGACTGACCACAGGACAAAGACTGACCGCAGGACAGAGACTTGCCACAGGACAGCCACTGACCTCAGGAAATTTACTGACCACAGGACAGCGACTGACCACAGGACAGCCACTGACAGCAGGACATTTACTGACCACAGGATAGCCACTGACTTCAGGACATTTACTGACCACAGGACAGCGACTGACCACAGGACAGCCACTGACCTCAGGACATTTACTGACCACAGGACAGTTACTGCTTACATGACAGCAACTGACCACAGGACAAAGACTGACCGCAGGACAGAGACTTGCCACAGGACAGCCACTGACCTCAGGACATTTATTGACCACAGGACAGCCACTGACCTCAGGACATTTACTGACCACAGGACAGTGACTGATCACAGGACTGCGACTGACCACAGGATATTTATTGACCATAGGACTGAGACTGACCGCAAGACAGCCACTGACCGCTGGATGTTTACTGACCACAGGACAGTTACTTACAGCAAGACGGTGACTGACCACAGGATGGTGACTGACCACAGGATGTTTACTGACCTCAGGACATTTACTGACCATAAGACAATGACTGACCACAAGATAAAGACTGACTGCAGGACAGCCATTGACCACAGGATGATGATTGACCACAGGACAGCAACTGACCACAGGACAGCAACTGACTGCAGGACATTAACTGACCACAGGACAGTTACTGACCACAAGACAATGACTGACCACAGGATAAAGACTGACTGCAGGACAGCCACTGACCACAGGATGATGACTGACCACACGACAGCGATTTACTACTGGACAGTGACTGACCACAGGACAGCAAATGACCACAGGGTGGTGACTGACCATAGGTCAGTAACTGACCACATGACAGCTACTTAAAGCAGGGCAGAGACTGACTGCAGGACTGTGACTGGCCATAGGACAGAGATTAAGTGTAGGATAGTGACTGACCACAGGACAGAGACTGACCATAGGACAGGTACTTGCCACAGAACAGCTATTTACAGCAGTTCAGCAACTGACCATAGGTTGGTGACTGACAACAGGACAGTGACTGATCACAGGACAGCAATTGACCACGGGACAGCAACTGACCACAGGACAGTGACTGACCACAGGACAATGATTTCCCCCAGGCCAGCAAATGACCACAGGTCAACGACTGACCACAGGACAACGACTGACCACAGAACAGTGACTGACCATAGGTCGGTGACTGACCACAGGACAGCAACTGACCAGAGGGCAGTGGATGACTGCAGGACAGTTACTGGCCATAGGACAATCGACTGACCACAGAGCAGCGACTGACCATAGGATAGCGACTGACCATAGGATAGCGACTGACCACAGGACAGTGAGTGACCACAGGACAGTTACTGTCCACAGTATAGCGACTGACCACAGGACAGGGACTGACTGCAGGACAGTGACCGACCTTTTGGCAGCAACTGACCACAGGACAGTCACTGACCACGGTACAGTTACTGACCACGGGACAGCGACTGACTGCAGGACAGAGACTGACCGCAGGGCAGGGACTGACTGCAGGACAGTGACCGACCTTTTGGCAGCAACTGACCACAGGACAGTCACTGACCACGGGACAGTTACTGACTGCGGGACAGAGACTGACCGCAGGACAGTGATGAACACAGGACATCAACTGACCATAGGATAGAGACTGACCACAGGGCAGTGATTGAACACAGCATGGTGTCTGACCACAGGGCAGTCACTGATCATGGGACAGCCACTGACCATGGGACATTTACTGACCACAGGACAGAGACTGACCGCAGGACATTTACTGACCACAGGACAGTGACTGACCACAGGACATTTACTGACCACAGGACAGTGACTGACCGCAGGACATTTACTGACAACAGGACAGCGACTGACCACAGGACAGCCACTGACCTCAGGACATTTACTGACCACAGGACAGCAACTGACCACAGGACAGCCACTGACCTCAGGACATTTACTGACCACAGGATAGCGACTGACCACAGGACAGCCACTGAACTCAGGACATTTACTGACCACAGGACAGCCACTGACCTCAGGACATTTACTGACCACAGGACAGCGACTGACCACAGGATAGCGACTGACCTCAGGACATTTACTGACCACAGGACAGTTACTGGTTACATGACAGCTACTGACCACAGGACAGCGACTGACCACAGGACAGAGACTTGCCACAGGACAGCCACTGACCTCAGAACATTTACTGACCACAGGACAGCCACTGACCTCAGGACCTTTACTGACCACAGGACAGTGACTGATCACAGAACAGCGACTGACCACAGGATATTTATTGACCATAGGACAGAGACTGACCGTAAGACAGCCACTGACCGCAGGATGTTTACTGACCACAGGATAGTTACTTACAGCAAGACGGTGACTGACCGCAGGACGGTGACTGACCACAGGATGTTTACTGACCTCAGGACATTTACTGACCATAAGACAATGACTGACCACAGGATAAAGACTGACTGCAGGACAGCCACTGACCACAGGATGATGATTGACCACACGACAGCGATTTACTACTGGACAGTGACTGACCACAGGACAGCAAATGACCACAGGGTGGTGACTGAACATAGATCAGTGGCTGACCACAGGACAGCTACTTACAGCAGGGCAGAGACTGACCGCAGGACTGTGACTGGCCATAGGACAGAGATTAAGTGTAGGATAGTGACTGACCATAGGACAGAGACTGACCATAGGACAGGGACTTGCCACAGAACAGCTATTTACAGCAGGTCAGCAACTGACCATAGGTTGGTGACCGACAACAGGACAGTGACTGATCACAGGACAGCGATTGACCACAGGACAGCAACTGACCACAAGACGGTGACTGACCACAGGACAATGATTTCCCCCAGGCCAGCAAATGACCACAGGTCAACGACTGACCACAGGACAACGACTGACCACAGGACAGTGACTGACCACAGGACATTTACTGACCACAGGACAGTGACTGACCACAGGACAGCCACTGACCTCAGGACATTTACTGACCACAGGACAGTGACTGACCACAGGACATTTACTGACCACAGGACAGCGACTGACCACAGGACAGCCACTGACCTCAGGACATTTACTGACCACAGGACAGCGACTGACCACAGGACAGCCACTGACCTCAGGACATTTACTGACCACAGGATAGCGACTGACCCCAGGACAGCCACTGACCTCAGGACATTTACTGACCACAGGACAGTTACCGGTTACAAGACAGTGACTGACCACAGGACAAAGACTGACCGCAGGACAGAGACTTGCCACAGGACAGCCACTGACCTCAGGACATTTACTGACCACAGGACAGCGACTGACCACAGGACAGCCACTGACAGCAGGACATTTACTGACCACAGGACAGCCACTGACCTCAGGACATTTACTGACCACAGGACAGCGACTGACCACAGGACAGCCACTGACCTCAGGACATTTACTGACCACAGGACAGTTACTGGTTACATGACAGCGACTGACCACAGGACAAAGACTGACCACAGGACAGAGACTTGCCACAGGACAGCCACTGACCTCAGGACATTTACTGACCATAGGACTGCCACTGACCTCAGGACATTTACTGACCACAGGACAGTGACTGATCACAGGACAGCGACTGACCACAGGATATTTATTGACCATAGGACAGAGACTGACCGCAAGACAGCCACTGACCGCAGGATGTTTACTGACCACAGGATAGTTACTTACAGCAAGACGGTGACTGACCACAGGATGGTGACTGACCACAGGATGTTTACTGACCTCAGGACATTTACTGACCATAAGACAATGACTGACCACAAGATAAAGTCTGACTGCAGGACAGCCATTGACCACAGGATGATGATTGACCACAGGACAGCGACTGACCACAGGACAGCAACTGACTGCAGGACATTTACTGACCACAGGACAGTTACTGACCACAAGACAATGACTGACCACAGGATAAAGACTGACTGCAGGACAGCCACTGACCACAGGATGATGACTGACCACACGACAGCGATTTACTACTGGACAGTGACGGACCACAGGACAGCAAATGACCACAGGGTGGTGACTGACCATAGGTCAGTGACTGACCACAGGACAGCTACTTACAGCAGGGCAGAGACTGACTGCAGGACTGTGACTGGCCATAGGACAGAGATTAAGTGTAGGATAGTGACTGACCATAGGACAGAGACTGACCATAGGACAGGGACTTGCCACAGAACAGCTATTTACAGCAGTTCAGCAACTGACCATAGGTTGGTGACTGACAACAGGACAGTGACTGATCACAGGACAGCAATTGACCACACGACAGCAACTGACCACAGGACAGTGACTGACCACAGGACAATGATTTCCTAGGGCCAGCAAATGACCACAGGTCAACGACTGACCACAGGACAACGACTGACCACAGAACCGTGACTGACCATTGGTCGGTGACTGACCACAGGACAGCAACTGACCAGTGGGCAGTGGCTGACTGCAGGACAGTTACTGGCCATAGGACAATCGACTGACCACAGAGCAGCGACTGACCATAGGATAGCGACTGACCATAGGATAGCGACTGACCACAGGACAGTGAGTGACCACAGGACAGTGACTTCCACAGGACAGTGACTGACTACAGGACTGTTACTGTCCACAGTATAGCGACTGACCACAGGACAGGGACTGACTGCAGGACAGTGACCGACCTTTTGGCAGCAACTGACCACAGGACAGTCACTGACCACGGGACAGTTACTGACCACGGGACAGCGACTGACTGCAGGACAGAGACTGACCGCAGGGCAGGGACTGACTGCAGGACAGTGACCGACCTTTTGGCAGCAACTGACCACAGGACAGTCACTGACCACGGGACAGTTACTGACTGCGGGACAGAGACTGACCACAGGACAGTGATGAACACAGGACATCAACTGACCATAGGATAGAGACTGACCACAGGGCAGCCACTGATCATGGGACAGCCACTGACCACGGGACATTAACTGACCACAGGACAGAGACTGACCGCAGGACATTTACTGACCACAGGACAGTGACTGACCACAGGACATTTACTGACCACAGGACAGCAACTGACCGCAGGACATTTACTGACAACAGGACAGCGACTGACCACAGGACAGCCACTGACCTCAGGACATTTACTGACCACAGGACAGCAACTGACCACAGGACAGCCACTGACCTCAGGACATTTACTGACCACAGGATAGTGACTGACCACAGGACAGCCACTGACCTCAAGACATTTACTGACCACAGGACAGTTACTGGTAACAAGACAGCGACTGACCACAGGACAAAGACTGACCACAGGACAGAGACTTGCCACAGGACAGCCACTGACCTCAGGACATTTACTGACCACAGGACAGCGACTGACCACAGGACAGCCACTGACAGCAGGACATTTACTGACCACAGGACAGCCACTTACCTCAGGACATTTACTGACCACAGGACAGCCACTGACCACATGACAGCCACTGACCTCAGGACATTTACTGACCACAGGACAGTTACTGGTTACATGACAGCGACTGACCACAGGACAAAGACTGACCACAGGACAGAGACTTGCCACAGGACAGCCACTGACCTCAGGACATTTACTGACCACAGGACTGCCACTGACCTCAGGACATTTACTGACCACAGGACAGTGACTGATCACAGGACAGCAACTGACCACAGGATATTTATTGACCATAGGACAGAGACTGACCTCAAGACAGCCACTGACCGCAGGATGTTTACTGACCACAGGACAGTTACTTACAGCAAGACGGTGACTGACTGTAGGATGGTGACTGACCACAGGATGTTTACTGACCTCAGGACATTTACTGACCATAAGACAATGACTGACCACAAGATAAAGACTGACTGCAGGACAGCCATTGACCACAGGATGATGATTGACCACAGGACAGCGACTGACCACAGGACAGCAACTGACTTCAGGACATTTACTGACCACAGGACAGTTACTGACCATAAGACAATGACTGACCACAGGATAAAGACTGACTGCAGGACAGCCACTGACCACAGGATGATGATTGACCACACGACAGCGATTTACTACTGGACAGTGACTGACCACAGGACAGCAAATGACCACAGGGTGGTGACTGACCATAGATCAGTGGCTGACCACAGGACAGCTACTTACAGCAGGGCAGAGACTGACTGCAGGACTGTGACTGGCCATAGGACAGAGATTAAGTGTAAGATAGTGACTGACCATAGGACAGAGACTGACCATAGGACAGGGACTTGCCACAGAGCACCTATTTACAGCAGTTCAGCAACTGACCATAGGTTGGTGACTGACAACAGGGCAGTGACTGATGACAGGACAGCAATTGACCACAGGACAGCAACTGACCACAGGACAGTGACTGACCACAGGACAATGATTTCCCCCAGGCCAGCAAATGACCACAGGTCAACGACTGACCACAGGACAACGACTGACCACAGAACAGTGACTGACCATAGGTCGGTGACTGACCACAGGACAGCAACTGACCAGCGGGCAGTGGCTGACTGCAGGACAGTTACTGGCCATAGGACAATCGACTGACCACAGAGCAGCGACTGACCATAGGATAGCGACTGACCATAGGATAGCGACTGACCACAGGACAGTGAGTGACCACAGGACAGTGACTTCCACAGGACAGTGACTGACTACAGGACTGTTACTGTCCACAGTATAGCGACTGACCACAGGACAGGGACTGACTGCAGGACAGTGACCGACCTTTTGGCAGCAACTGACCACAGGACAGTCACTGACCACGGGACAGTTACTGACCACGGGACAGCGACTGACTGCAGGACAGAGACTGACCGCAGGGCAGGGACTGACTGCAGGACAGTGACCGACCTTTTGGCAGCAACTGACCACAGGACAGTCACTAACCACGGGACAGTTACTGACTGCGGGACAGAGACTGACCACAGGACAGTGATGAACACAGGACATCAACTGACCATAGGATAGAGACTGACCACAGGGCAGTCACTGATCATGGGACAGCCACTGACCACGGGACATTTACTGACCACAGGACAGAGACTGACCGCAGGACATTTACTGACCACAGGACAGTGACTGACCACAGGACATTTACTGACCACAGGACAGCAACTGACCGCAGGACATTTACTGACAACAGGACAGCGACTGACCACAGGACAGCCACTGACCTCAGGACATTTACTGACCACAGGACAGCAACTGACCACAGGACAGCTGCTGACCTCAGGACATTTACTGACCACAGGATAGTGACTGACCACAGGACAGCCACTGACCTCAAGGCATTTACTGACCACAGGACAGTTACTGGTTACAAGACAGCGACTGACCACAGGACAAAGACTGACCACAGGACAGAGACTTGCCACAGGACAGCCACTGACCTCAGGACATTTACTGACCACAGGACAGCGACTGACCACAGGACAGCCACTGACAGCAGGACATTTACTGACCACAGGACAGCCACTTACCTCAGGACATTTACTGACCACAGGACAGCCACTGACCACAGGACAGCCACTGACCTCAGGACATTTACTGACCACAGGACAGTTACTGGTTACATGACAGCGACTGACCACAGGACAAAGACTGACCACAGGACAGAGACTTGCCACAGGACAGCCACTGACCTCAGGACATTTACTGACCACAGGACTGCCACTGACCTCAGGACATTTACTGACCACAGGACAGTGACTGATCACAGGACAGCAACTGACCACAGGATATTTATTGACCATAGGACAGAGACTGACCGCAAGACAGCCACTGACCGCAGGATGTTTACTGACCACAGGACAGTTACTTACAGCAAGACGGTGACTGACCGCAGGATGGTGACTGACTACAGGATGTTTACTGACCTCAGGACATTTACTGACCATAAGACAATGACTGACCACAAGATAAAGACTGACTGCAGGACAGCCATTGACCACAGGATGATGATTGACCACAGGACAGCGACTGACCACAGGACAGCAACTGACTGCAGGACATTTACTGACCACAGGACAGTTACTGACCATAAGACAATGACTGACCACAGGATAAAGACTGACTGCAGGACAGCCACTGACCACAGGATGATGATTGACCACACGACAGCGATTTACTACTGGACAGTGACTGACCACAGGACAGCAAATGACCACAGGGTGGTGACTGACCATAGATCAGTGACTGACCACAGGACAGCTACTTACAGCAGGGCAGAGACTGACTGCAGGACTGTGACTGGCCATAGGACAGAGATTAAGTGTAGGATAGTGACTGACCATAGGACAGAGACTGACCATAGGACAGGGACTTGCCACAGAACAGCTATTTACAGCAGTTCAGCAACTGACCATAGGTTGGTGACTGACAACAGGACAGTGACTGACCACAGGACAGTGACTGACCACAGGACAGAGACTGACCAAAGGACATCGACTGACCACATGACAGTGACTGACTACAGGACAGCTACTTACAGTAAGTCAGCAACTGACCACAGGACAGAGACTGACCACAGGACAGTGACTGACTGGAGGACAGCGACTGACCACAGGACAGTGACTGACCACAGGACAGCACCTGACCACAGGAAAGTGACTGACCACAGGACAGTGACTGACCAGAGGACAGCACCTGACCACAGGATAGTGACTGACCACAGGACAGCACCTGACTACAGGACAGTGACTGACCACAGGACAGCACCTGACTACAGGACAGTGACTGACCACAGGACAGCACCTGACCACAGGACAGTGATTGTCCACAGACGAGCAATTCACCACAGGATAGCGACTGACCACAAGACAGCGACTGACCACAGGACAGTGACTGACCACAAGACAGCGGCTGACAACAGGGCAGAGACTGACCACCGGACAGAGACTTGCCACAGGACAGTTAATTACAGCAAGTCAGTAACTGACCACAGGACAGCGACTGACCACAGGACAGTGACCGACTGGAGGACAGTGACTGACTGCAGGATAGCTACTTACAGCAGGTCAGCAACTGACCACAGGATAGTGATTGACCACAGGACAGTGACTGTCCACAGGACAGCAACTGACCACAGGACAGCAACTAACCATAGGTCGGTAACTGACCATAGGACAGCGACGGACCACAGGACAGCAACTGACCGCAAGACAGTGACTTACCACAGGACAGCAACTGACCACAGGATGGTGACTGACCACAGGACAGCAACTGACCACAGGATAGTGACTGACCACAGGACAGTGACTGACCACAGGACAGCAACTGACCACAGGACAGTGACTGACCACAGGACAGCAACTGACCACAGGACAGTGACTGACCACAGGACAGATACTGACCATAGGACAGCTACTTACAGCAAGATGGTGACTGACCACAGGACAGCAACTGACCACAGGACATTTACTGATTGCAAGACAGTGACTGACCTTTTGGCAGCAACTGACCACAGGACATTTACTGACCACAGGACAGTGACTGACCATAGGACAGTGATGAACACAGGACATCGACTGCCCATAGGACAGAGACTGACCGCAGGGCAGAGACTGACCTCAGGACAGAGACTGACCTCAGGACAGCAACCGACTGGAGGACAGCGACTGACCACAGGACAGTGACTGACCACAGGACAGTGATTGTCCACAGGCGAACAATTCACCACAGGACAGTGACTGACCACAACACAGTGGCTGACAACAGGGCAGAGACTGACCATAGGACAGTGACCGGCCACAGGACTGCTACTTACAGCAGGTCAGCAACTGACCATAGGTCGGTGACTGACCACAGGACAGCAACTGACCACAGGACAGTGACTGACCACAGGACAGTGAATGTCCACAGGCCAGTGATTCACCACAGGACAGTGACTGACCACAAGAGAGCAGCTGAACACAGGGCAGAGACTGACCACAGAACAGTAACTGACCACAGCACAGCGACTGACCGCAGGACATTTACTGACCACAGGACAGTGACTGACCATAGGACAGTGATGAACACAGGACATCGACTGCCCATAGGACAGAGACTGACCGCAGAGCAGAGACTGACCTCAGGACAGCAACCGACTGGAGGACAGCGACTGACCACAGGACAGTGACTGACCACAGGACAGTGATTGTCCACAGGCGAACAATTCACCACAGGACAGTGACTGACCACAACACAGCGGCTGACAACAGGGCAGAGACTGACCATAGGACAGTGACCGGCCACAGGACTGCTACTTACAGCAGGTCAGCAACTGACCATAGGTCGGTGACTGACCACAGGACAGCAACTGACCACAGGACAGTGACTGACCACAGGACAGTGAATGTCCACAGGCCAGTGATTCACCACAGGACAGTGACTGACCACAAGAGAGCAGCTGAACACAGGGCAGAGACTGACCACAGGACAGTGACCGACCACAGCACAGCGACTGACCGCAGGACATTTACTGACCACAGCACAGTGACTGACCGCAGGACAGCCACTGACCGCAGGACAGAAACTGAACACAGGACAGCCACTGACCACAGGACATTTAGTGACCACAGGATAGCTACTTAGAGCAAGAGGGTGACTGACCACAGGACAATGACAGACCACAGGACAGCAACTGACTGCAGGAATTTACTGACCACAGGACAGTGACAGACTGCAGGACAGCAACTGACCACAGAAATTTACTGACCACAGGACAGTGACTGAACATACGACAGCGACTGACTGCATGACAGTGTCTGACCACAGGGCAGTCACTGACTGCAAGACAGCCACTGACCACAAGACAGCCACTAACTGCAGGACAGAAACTGACCACAGGACAGTGATGTACACAAGACATCGACTGACCATAGGTCGGTGACTGACCACAGGACAGTGACTGACCACAAGACAACGACTGACCACAGGACAGAGACTTGCCACAGTCCATCCGCTGACCGCAGGGCATTTACAGACCACAGGACAATGACTGTCCACAGGACTGCAACTGACCGCAGGACATTGCCTGACAACAGAACAGTGACTGATCACAGGACAGCTACTTACAGCAGGGCAGAGACTGACCGCAGGGCAGTGACTGGCCATAGGACAGAGATTAAGTGCAAGATAGCGACTGATTATAGGACAGAGACTGACCACAGGACAGAGACTGACCACAGGACAACTACTTACAGCAAGTCAGCAACTGACCATAGGTCAGAGACTGACCATAGAACAGCGACTGTCCATAGGACAGCAACTGACTGCAGGACAGCTACTTACAGCAGGTCAGCAACTGACCACAGGACAGTGATTGACCACAGGACAGCCACTGACCACAGGACAGAAACTGACCACAGGACAGTGATTGTCCACAGGCCAGTGATTCACCACAGGACAGCAACTGACTGCAGAACAGTGACTGACCACAGGACAGTGACTGACCATAGGACAGTGACCGACCACAGGACAGTAACTGACTGCAGGACAGTGACTGACCACAAGATAGTGACTGACTACAGGGAAGAGATTGACCACAGGACAGTGACTGACCACAGGACAGTGACTGAGAACTGGACAGATTCTGATCACAGGACAGCTACTTACAGCAGGGCAGAGACTGACCACAGGACAGTGACTGACCATAAGACAGAGACTGACCACAGGACAGTGACTGACCACAGGACAGAGACTTGCCACAGGACAGCCACTGATCGCAGGCCAGCGACTGACCATAGGTTGGTGATGACCACAGGACAGTGACTGACCACAGGACAGTGTCTGACCACAAGACAGCAACTGACCGCAGGACAGAGACTGACCACAGGACCGAGACTTGCCACAGGTCAGCCACTGACCACAGGACATTCACTGACCACAGGTCAGTGATTGACCACAGGACATTTACTAACCACAGGACAACGACTGACTGTAGGACAGCCACTGACCTCAGAACATTTACTGACCACAGGACAGTTACTGACCACAAGACAATGACTGACCACAGGGCAGCCACTGACCAGAGGATGGTGATTAACCACAGGACAGCGATTGACCACAGGACAGCAACTGACCACAGGACAGTGACTGACCACAGGACAGCTACTTACAGCAGGGCAGAGACTGACCACAGGACAGAGTCTGATCACAGGACAGCTACTTACAGCAGGGCAGAGACTGACCACAGGACAGAGTCTGATCACAGGACAGCTACTTACAGCAGGGCAGAGACTGACCACAGGACAGAGACTGACCACAAGACAGCTACTTACAGCAGGGCAGAGACTGACCACAGGATAGTGACTTACCACAGGACAGAGTCTGACCACAGGACAGCTACTTACAGCAGGGCAGCGACTGACCACAGGACAGAGACTGACCACAGGACAGCCACTTACAGCAGGGCAGAGACTGACCACAGGACAGAGACTGACCACAGGACAGCCACTTACAGCAGGGCAGAGACTGACCACAAGACAGAGACTGACCACAGGACAGCTACTTACAGCAGGGCAGAGACTGACCACAGGACAGAGACTGACCACAGGACAGATATTTGCCACAGGATAGCCACCTAACACAGTACATTTACTGACAACAGGACATGTGAGTGACCACAGAACAGCAACTGATCACAGGACAGCAACTGACCACAGGACAGCTACTGACCGCAGGACAGCCACTGACCAGTGGACGTTTACTGACCACAGGACAGTGTCTGACCACAGGACAGCTACTGACCACAGGATGAGAACTGACCACAGAATAGCGACTGACTGCAGGACAGCTACTGACCGCAGGACAGTGTCTGACCACAGGACAGTGTCTGACAACAAGACAGTGACTGACCACAGGACAGAGACTGAACGCAGGACAGCCACTAACCACAGTCTGGTGATTGATGGCAGGACAGTGACTGACCACAGGACAGCAACTGACCACAAGTCAGCAATTCACCACAGGACAGCAATTGTCCATTGGACAGTGTCTGACAACAAGACAGTGACTGACCACAGGACAGCGACTGACCACTGGACAGCGAATGACCAGAGGTCAGCGAATGACCACAGGTTGGCGACTGAACATAGGACAGAGACTGACCACAGGACAGAGACTTGCCACAGAACAGCTACTTACAGCAGGTCAGCAACTGACCATAGGTCGGAGACTGACCACAGGACAGTGTCTGACCACAGGACAGTGACTGACCACAGGACTGTCACTGACCACAGAACAGTGACTGATAACATGACACCTATTTACAGCAAGAAGGCAACTGACCACGGGACAGCCACTGACCACAGGACAGCCACTGACTGCAGGACATTTACTGACCACAGGACAGCCACTGACCACAGGACAGCCACTGACCGCAGGACATTTACTGACCACAGGACAGCGACTGACCACAGGACTGTTACTGACCACAGGACAGCGACTGACTGCAGGACATTTACTGACCACAGGACAGTGTCTGACCACAGGATAGCAACTGACCACAGGACAGTGTCTGACCACAGGACAGTGACTGAGCACAGGACAGTGTCTGACCACAGGACAGCAACTGACCACAGGACAGAGACTGACCACAGGACAATGTCTGACCACAGGACAGCTACTTACAGCAGGGCAGAGACTGACCATAGGACAGAGACTGACCACAGAACAGATACTGACCACAGGACAGATACTTACAGCAGGGCAGAGACTGACCATAGGACAGAGATTAAGTGCAGGATAGCAACTGACCACAGGACAGAGACTGACCACAGGACAGTGTCTGACCACAGGACAGCGACTGACCACAGAACAGAAACTGACCACAGGACAGATACTTACAGCAGGGCAGAGACTGACCATAGGACAGCGACTGACCACAGAACAGAAGCTGACCACAGGACAGATACTTACAGCAGGGCAGAGACTGACCATAGGACAGAGATTAAGTGCAGGATAGCGACTGACCAAAGGACAGAGACTGACCACAGGACAGAGACTTACCACAGGACAGCTACTTACATCAGGGCAGCGACTGACCACAGGATAGTGACTTACCACAGGACAGAGACTGACCACAGGACAGCAACTGACCACAAGACAGTGACTGACCGCAAGACAGAGACTGACCACACAACAGAGACTTGCCACAGGATAGCCACTGACTGCAGGACATTTACTGACCACAGGACAGTTACTGACCGCAGGACCGTTACTGACCACAGGACATTTACTGACCACAGGACAGCGACTGACCGCAGGACAGCCACTGACTGCAGGACAGTTACTGACCATAGAACTGTTACTGACCACAGGACAGCCACTGACCACAGGACATTTACTGATCACAGGACAGTCACTGACCACAGGACTGTTACTGACCACAGGACAGCTACTGACCGCAAGATGGTGACTGACCACAGGACAGCTACTGACCGCAGGACATTTACTGACTGCAGGACAGTGAATGACCATAGGTTGGTGACTGACCACAGGACAGCGACTGACCACAGGCCAGTGTCTGACCACAAGACAGCAACTGACCACAGGACAGAGACTGAAAACAGGACTGTTACTGACTACAGGACAGTAACTGACCGCAGAACAGTGAATGACCACAGGACAGCTACTTACAGCAAGATGGCGACTGACCACAGGTCAGTTACTGACCACAGGATAGCGACTGACTGCAGGACATTTACTGACCGCAGGACAGTGACTTACCATAGGTCGATGACTGACCACAGGACAGCGACTGACCACAAGACAGTGACTGACTGCAGGACAGAGACTGACCACAGGACAGCAGCTGACCACAGGACATTGCCTGACCACAGAACAGTGACAGACAACAGGACAGCTACTTACAGCAAGACGGCAACTGACCACAGGCCATTTACTGACTACAGGACAGCAACTGACCACAGGACAGTGTCTGACCACAAGACAGTGACTGACCACAGAACAGTGACTGATCACAGGACAATGACCGACCACAGGACAGTGACTGACCGCAGGATGGCCACTGACCCCAGGACATTTACTGACCACAGGACAGAGACTGACCACAGGACAGTGATTGTCCACAAGACAGTGATTGTCCACAGGACAGTGATTCACCACAGGACAATGACTGACCACAGGACAGCGACTGACCAGATGTTGTGAAGAGGGAAGACAGGAGAACCAATCCAAGACTGAACTGTTTTGAAATCAACTTACCGGTTGGTCTGGAGTACCATGAGCTGCAGCCTACAGGAGAGAGTGAAACAGATTAGAATCTCACTGTAAAGACGGGACAATCAGATTCATTCGCATTAGGGTAAGTCATGTCAACTAATTCAGTTGAATATTTGAGGAGGTCACTAAAAAGGTGGATAAGGGAGTGTCTCTGGATGTTATCTCTTTTGATATCTAAAAAGCCAAAAGTAAAATTGAACGGCAAAAATTAGTAGCAAAACTGAGAGAGAGAGCATGGAATTGGATGTGACTGTTTGACTTGGGTTAGAAATTGATTGGGAGGTAAAGGACGAAAGAGGACAGGAATTCCTGAAACGTGTGCAGGACTTACTTGATGAGCGTGTGTCCAGCCCCCTGAGGAAGGAAGCAGTGCTCAATGTGATGGAGTGGGCCAAGTGGAACATGTTTCAGTCCGAGATCATTTGGGAAACAGAAGTTTGGTTTAGAGTAGCTATGCAAAATTGGCAATGGGCAATCAAATGTGGAAAAATACTGAACAGAAAGGGGACTAAATTCAGTGAGATAAGGAATCTGGCCGCGGTCAATTGGAAATGAAGGTTGTCAGCTAAATGAGCAATGAGAGAACTTCAAAGAAAATATGGTTGGTGCACAGATGAGACACATGAGATGGAAAGGAAGGGCGCCTAAAGCCAGAGTTCCTTGGATGACAAGCGGTGCAGGGGTAGAGTTTCCATCTTGGACACATTCAGCAAATTCCAGCGCAATTGTATCGAAAATTGTGGCTGTTTTGAAAAGCGATGTTCCCCTCTCCCCCACCCCCACCTCGCCAAGATTTTTGCTCAGTCACAACATCGAACACAAAGCCAGGCATGAGACAGAGCAATTGGACACTGGAAAAAAGATGTTACTTTCAAAATATTCCTGGATATCTTTAAGAGCAGTAACTCAGAAGTTTGATTAATGCAACTGAAAATGGACTGATTGCAAAAATATAGCCACTTATAATCACAGCGTCAGTCCATGTAAGCAACCCAATTTTAAATTACTGAAAATAAGATTTAAAACACCTGCAGAACTGTTAGCCCGTTAGAATGGGTCACAGTAAATTAGTAAATTTAATTCATTGTAAACCTTTCAGCAAGTCCCCTTTTACATTCTTCCTCCCAAAGTGGAGAAGTTTCCAAACTGAGCTACAGCTGATACGAGAATAGGGAAGTGGGCTGAATGGCCATCTCTTTCAAGGAGGTGGCACAATGTCCACATGGCCTTTTCCTGAGTTGCCTTATTCAAAGGAAACACAAGTTTCCAGATGACCATCCCTTATTCCTTCCTGGAATTTAACTGTGTCAAACTCTTAAATTCTAATAAAACTGTATAAATATTACTGAATGAAGCTCAGATTTCAGGATGTGACATCAACGAGCTGTTGCCCCAGAACAGACAGTGGTGACAATCTGGGGCTCAGTGCACCTGCTGGCTGTAGGGGAGGAACAGGACCATACAGACCCTCGAGCCTGCTCCCCCATTCAGTACGACCCTGGCTGATCTTGGATTCAACTCCACTTTCCCCCCTGCTCTCCATACCCTGTGATTCCCTGAGAGACCCAAATCTGTCTATCCCAGCATTAATTATATTCAGTGATGGAGCATCCACAACTCTCTGGGGTAGAGGATTCCAAAGATTCTCAACCCTTAAAGTGAAGAAATTTCTCCTCCTCTCAGTCCTGAATAATTGGCCCCCTTATCCTGAGACTATGCCCCCCATGTTTTAGACTCCCCAACCAGGGGAAACAACCTCTCAGAGTCCACCCTGTCAAACCCCTTCAGAATCTTATACATTCCAATGAGATCACCTCATTCTTCTAAACTCCAGAGAATATCGGCCCAATTTACTCAGTCCCTCATCATAGACCAAACCCCTACTCCCAGGGGCCAACCTAGTGAACCTCGCTGTTCCAACCCCAAGGCAAGTATATCCTTCCTTAAATGTGGAGGCCAAAACTGTGCACAGAATTCCAGATATGGAGTCACAAAAGCCTGTACAACAGCAGCAAGTCTTGTTTATTCCTGTACTCCGATCCCCTAACAATAAAGGCCGACATACCATTTGCCTCTGTAATCACTTGCTGCTTCTGCCTGCTCACTTTCTGTGCTCCTTGTAAAAGTACACCAAGGTTCACTGAACATCAACACTTAGAAGTTTCACACATTTTAAAAAAGAATCTGACTTTCAAAAAGTGTAAAGTAAAACAACACTAGCCACATTATACTCTATCTGCCCCTTTTTATTTAACCACTTCACCTGTCTCTCTCTCTTCACAGCATCTGTGTCCTCATCACAGATTATATTCCCGCCCACTATGTACTGACAGCAAATCTGGATACATTATTCTCTGTCTCTTCAACGAAGACACTAACATGGATTGTAAAGAGCTGAGGCCCCAGTTCAATTCATTATCTGTAGAACTGTACCCCAGAGGGAGTCAGTGTGTGTAAAACTGTGGCCCAGTGACAGTTGTTGCCTGTCGAACTGTACCCCAGAGGGGGTAACTGTGCATGGAACTGTACCCCTATGAGCGTCAGTGCCTGTGGAACTGTACCCCAGTGAGAATCAGTGCTTCTGAATCTGTACCCCTGTGTGAGTCAGTGTGTATCAAACTGTACTTCAGTATAAGTCAGTATCTGTGGAGCTGGACTGCAGTGGGAGTCTGTGTGTGGAGCTATACTTCAGTGAGAGTTAGTGTCTGTGTAATTGTAACCCTGTGAGTGACAGTGTGTGTGGATCCAGCAACAGTATCTCAGTGAGAGTCAGCGAGTGTAAAACTGTACCACAGTGAGAGTCAGTATGTGTAGAACTGTACCCCAGTGAGAATCAGCGTTTGTGGGACTGTAACCTAGTGAGAGCCAGTGTGTGTAAAAATGTACCCTATTGAGAGTCCATGCCTCTGGAAATTTTTCCCAGTTAGAGTCAGTGCATGTGGGACTGTACCCAAGTGGGAATCAGTGCATGTGGAACTGTACCTCAGCGAGAGCTAGTGTGTGTAGAATTGTATCCCGTGAGAGTCCGTGCCTCTAGAAATGTACCCCAGTGTGGGTCAGTGTGTGCAGAACTGTACCTGAGTGAGAGCCAGTATGCGTAAAACTGTACCCCAGAGGCAACATGTGTTCATGGAACCGTATCCAAGTGAGAGCCAAGGTCTGGAACTGTGCTACAGTGGGAGTCAGTGTGCCTGGAACCCGTAGCCCAGTGAGTGCCAGTGTGTGTGTAGAACTGTACCCCAGTGAGAGTCAGTATTCTTCAATTGTATGTCAGTGAGAATCAATATGTGTAGAAGTGTACCCCAGTGAGAGTCAGTGTCTGTGGAACCCATACCCTAGTGAGAGTCAGTTTGTGTAGAACTGTATCCCAGTGAGAGTCAGTGTGTGTGGAACAGTACCCCTGTCAGAGGCAGTGTGTGCGAAAACCATACCCCAGTGAGAGTCAGTCTTTCTGGAACTATATCCCAGTCAGAGTCAGTGTGTGTAGAACTGTATGACAGTGAGAGTCAGTGTGTGTGGACCGTAACCCAGTGAGAATCACTGTATGTGCAACTGTGTCCCAGTGAGAGTCAGTGTGTATGGAACTGTACCCAGATGAGAGTCAGTGTGTGCACAACTGTAGCCCAGTGAGAGTTAGTGCAGGTGGAACTGTACCCCAGTGAGAGTCAGTGTGTGTGGAACTGTACCCAGATGAGAGTCAGTGTGTGTGGAACTGTACCCAGATGAGAGTCAGTGTGTGTGGAACTGTACCCCAGTGAGAGTCAGTGTGTGTGGACCGTAACCCAGTGAGAATCACTGTATGTGCAACTGTGTCCCAGTGAGAGTCAATGTGTGTGGAACTGTACCCCAGTGAGAGTCAGTGTGTGTGGAACTGTACCCAGATGAGAGTCAGTGTGTGTGGAACTGTACCCCAGTGAGAGTCAGTGTGTGTGGAGCTGTACCCCAGTGAGAGTCAGTGTGTGTGGAACTGTACCCCAGTGAGAGTCAGTGTGTGTGGAACTGTACCCCAGTGCGAGTCAGTGTGAGTGGTGCTGTACCCCAGTGAGAGTCAGTGTGTGTGGAACTGTACCCAGATGAGAGTCAGTGTGTGTGGAACTGTACCCCAGTGAGAGTCAGTGTGTGTGGACCGTAACCCAGTGAGAATCACTGTATGTGCAACTGTGTCCCAGTGAGAGTCAATGTGTGTGGAACTGTACCCCAGTGAGAGTCAGTGTGTGTGGAACTGTACCCCAGTGAGAGTCAGTGTGTGTGGAACTGTACCCCAGTGAGAGTCCATATCTTCCTTGCTGAAGCAGAAAGGGGAACGTGAAATTTGGTAAATTAAGGTGGGGGTGGCTGCTGGTGGAGTATAATTTCAGTTAATTGAGAGAAGTGGATAAATTCTCACCTGGTTGTGATGAATTATAGCGTGTGCATAGTCATCGTCTGGATTTCTTTGCTTAGTCTGGTGAAGAAGTGAAAAGATGTTAAAGCTGTGGTTGTACATGTGACATACAGCACTCAGAAATCAACAATCATCGGGAGTTTGGTCAGATACTGACCTCCCTCCTTGTCATATACCCCAGAGTAAGAGTAATGAGGTGAAATGCCCATTGCTGGCCAGGCCATTGTCCAGACAAACCTAATGCCTTTTCAGAGATGTTTTAAAAGAGAAGGAACTTGCACACAACCCAATCAGCCTTCTCTGGGTGTCCCATTCACTGAGGTACATTTGAGGGAATCTGTAGCCACTGGTGTAATGTAGCAGACGCAGCTGCCAATTTGTACACAGCAATGTCATCATGACTAGATAACCTGTTCTAGTCACGAAAATAAAAGCATAATACTGCGGATGCTGGAAATCTAAAATAAAACCAGAAAATGCTGGAAATACTCAACAGATTGGCAGCATCTGTGGAGCAAGAAATAGTTAACGTTTTAATTCTGTTTGACTCTTCATCAGAACTTTGACAGGTTAACTCTGTTTCTCTCCCCACAGACACTGCCAGACCTGCTGAGTTTTTCTGGCATTTTCTGGTTTTATATCTGTTTTAGCAATGTTGGTTGAGGGATAAATTTTGGCCAGGACACTAGGGAGAACTCCTTTGCTCTCCTCCCAATCACACCGTGGGATTTTTTTTTACATCCACTTGAGATGGGTGCCGGGCCTCAGTTTAACATCTCATCTGAAAGATGGTGTCTCTGACAGTACGGCACTCCCTCAGTACTGTCCAGCTGTGTGGGGATTGTGATCCTGAGCACATGAGGTGCACAGGGAGTGATCCCTGTACCTGGACAGTGAGCTTGAGACGCAACTAATATTGGGTGTTCAGTGTCATTACCATTGAGATGGCCAGATGGTTAAAGATCAGACCCCTCTAACAGCAAGTAAATAAAGCGCCAATGAAAGGGAAGGGTGTTGGTGAGGAAGCAGTGGCTAGGGTGAGGTTATGCAGCAATAGACCTACCGTCAAGTGTTGATCATCGCTTTGTTTCTCATCGGCACCTCTTGGCTCTCTCTGGAACAAGAAATCAAGTTCAAATCTCCAATTTCCAATCTCCTCACTCAGAAAATAACAATGTATTCATTGAAACAATGAACTATTCACAACAGTGCGGACCGCTGTGCGAGGGGAGTTTTACTGCTCGGTGTGCGAGGGGAGTTATACTGCCCGCTGTGCGAGGGGAGTTATATTGCCCGGTGTGCGAGGGGAGTTTTACTGCCCGGTGTGCGAGGGGAGTTATACTGCCCGCTGTGCGAGGGGAGTTATATTGCCCGGTGTGCGAGGGGAGTTTTACTGCCCGGTGTGCGAGGGGAGTTATACTGCCTGCTGGGCAAGGGGAGTTATACTGCCCGCTGTGCGAGGGGAGTTATACTGCCCGGTGTGCGAGGGGAGTTTTACTGCCCGGTGTGCGAGGGGAGTTATACTGCCTGCTGTGCAAGGGGAGTTATACTGCCCGCTGTGTGAGGGGAGTTTTACTGCCCGGTGTGTGAGGGGAGTTATACTGCCCGGTGTGCGAGGGGAGTTTTACTGCCCGGTGTGCGAGGGTAGTTATACTGCCAGCTGTGCAAGGGGAGTTTTACTGCCCGCTGTGCGAGGGGAGTTATACTGCCCACTGTGCGAGGGGAGTTATACTGCCCGGTGTGCGAGGGGGGTTATACTGCCCGGTGTGCGAGGGGGGTTATACTGCCCGGTGTGCGAGGGGAGTTATACTGCCCGGTGTGCGAGGGGAGTTATACTGCCCGGTGTGCGAGGGGAGTTATACTGCCCGGTGTGCGAGGGGAGTTATATTGCCCGGTGTGCGAGGGGAGTTATACTGCCCGGTGTGCGAGGGGAGTTATACTGCCCGGTGTGCGAGGGGGGTTATACTGCCCGGTGTATGAGGGGAGTTATACTGCTCGGTGTGCGAGGGGAGTTATACTGCCCGGTGTGCGAGGGGAGTTATACTGCCCGGTGTGCGAGGGGAGTTATACTGCCCGGTGTGCGAGGGAAGTTATACTGCCCGGTGTGCGAGGGGAGTTATACTGCCCGGTGTGCGAGGGGAGTTATATTGCCCGGTGTGTGAGAGGAGTTATACTGCCCGGTGTGCGAGGGGAGTTATACTGCCTGGTGTGCGAGGGGAGTTATACTGCCCGGTGTGCGAGGGGAGTTATACTGCCCGGTGTGCGAGGGGAGTTATACTGCCCGGTGTGCGAGGGGAGTTATATTGCCCGGTGTGTGAGAGGAGTTATACTGCCCGGTGTGCGAGGGGGGTTATACTGCCCGGTGTGCGAGGGGAGTTATACTGCCCGGTGTGCGAGGGGAGTTATATTGCCCGGTGTGCGAGGGGAGTTATACTGCCCGGTGTGCGAGGGGAGTTATACTGCCCGGTGTGCGAGGGGAGTTATACTGCCTGGTGTGCGAGGGGAGTTATACTGCCCGGTGTGCGAGGGGAGTTATACTGCCCGCTGTGCGAGGGGAGTTATACTGCCCGGTGTGCGAGGGGAGTTATACTGCCCGGTGTGTGAGGGGAGTTATACTGCCCAGTGTGCGAGGGGAGTAATAATGCCTGTTGCGAGCTCTTGGCCACTTAGTTCAGTATCACTTTCGGTTGAATTCACAGTCTGTGCTAAATTAGTTGCCCTCAACAGTGGTGATCCCAAAGACTGGGTTAGACAGAAGGAATCAGCCAGTGTTCCTGCTCCTCATCACTGTCCAGTGACCACTGGGTTAGGGAGAGGGGGAATCAGCTAGGTGTTCTGTTCCTGACCAGTGACTATTTGGTTAGGGAGAGGGGGAATCAACCAGTGTTCCAGTTCCTGACCAGTGACCACTGGGTTCAAGAGAGGGGGAATCAGCGAGGGGTCCTGTCCTGACCAGTGACCACTGGGTTCAAGAGAGGGGGAATCAGCGAGGGGTCCTGTCCTGACCAGTGACCACTGGGTTCAAGAGAGGGGGAATCAGCGAGGGGTCCTGTTCCTGATCAGTGACCACTGGGTTAGGGAGAGAGGGAGTGAGCCAGGGGTTTTGTTCCTGACCAGTGACCACTGGGTTAGGGAGAGAGGGAGTGAGCCAGAGGTTTTGTTCCTGACCAGGGACCACTGGGTTAGGGAGAGAGGGAGTGAGCCAGGGGTTTTGTTCCTGACCAGTGACCACTGGGTTAGGGAGAGAGGGAGTGAGCCAGGGGTTTTGTTCCTGACCAGGGACCACTGGGTTAGGGAGAGGGGGAGTGAGCCAGGGGTTTTGTTCCTGACCAGTGACCACTGGGTTAGGGAGAGGGGGAGTGAGCCAGGAGTCCTGTTCCTGACCAGTGACCACTGGGTTAAGGAGAGAGGGAGTGAGCCAGGGGTTTTGTTCCTGACCAGTGACCACTGGGTTAGGGAGAGAGGGAGTGAGCCAGGGGTTTTGTTCCTGACCAGGGACCACTGGGTTAGGGAGAGGGGGAGTGAGCCAGGAGTCCTGTTCCTGACCAGTGACCACTGGGTTAAGGAGAGAGGGAGTGAGCCAGGGGTTTTGTTCCTGACCAGTGACCACTGGGTTAGGGAGAGAGGGAGTGAGCCAGGAGTCCTGTTCCTGATCAGTGACCACTGGGTTAGGGAGAGAGGGAGTGAGCCAGGGGTCCTGTTCCTGACCAGTGACCACTGGGTTAGGGAGAGAGGGAGTGAGCCAGGAGTCCTGTTCCTGACCAGTGACCACTGGGTTAGGGAGAGAGGGAGTGAGCCAGGGGTTTTGTTCCTGACCAGGGACCACTGGGTTAGGGAGAGAGGGAGTGAGCCAGGGGTTTTGTTCCTGACCAGTGACCACTGGGTTAGGGAGAGAGGGAGTGAGCCAGGGGTTTTGTTCCTGACCAGGGACCACTGGGTTAGGGAGAGGGGGAGTGAGCCAGGGGTTTTGTTCCTGACCAGTGACCACTGGGTTAGGGAGAGGGGGAGTGAGCCAGGAGTCCTGTTCCTGACCAGTGACCACTGGGTTAGGGAGAGAGGGAGTGAGCCAGGAGTCCTGTTCCTGACCAGTGACCACTGGGTTAAGGAGAGAGGGAGTGAGCCAGGGGTTTTGTTCCTGACCAGTGACCACTGGGTTAGGGAGAGAGGGAGTGAGCCAGGGGTTTTGTTCCTGACCAGGGACCACTGGGTTAGGGAGAGGGGGAGTGAGCCAGGAGTCCTGTTCCTGACCAGTGACCACTGGGTTAAGGAGAGAGGGAGTGAGCCAGGGGTTTTGTTCCTGACCAGTGACCACTGGGTTAGGGAGAGAGGGAGTGAGCCAGGAGTCCTGTTCCTGACCAGTGACCACTGGGTTAGGGAGAGAGGGAGTGAGCCAGGGGTCCTGTTCCTGACCAGTGACCACTGGGTTAGAGAGAGAGGGAAGGAGCAGGTCATGAATCACAGCCTCTGTGTCCAAACAATGGTTGTGATGACAAAAACAGAATTACCTGGAAAAACTCAGCAGGTCTGGCAGCATCGGCGGAGAAGAAAAGAGTTGACGTTTCGAGTCCTCATGACCCTTCGACAGGACTTGAGTTCGAGTCCAGGAAAGAGCTGAAATATAAGCTGGTTTAAGGTGTGTGTGTGGGGGACGGAGAGATAGAGAGACAGAGAGGTGGAGGGGGTTGGTGTGGTTGTAGGGACAAACAAGCAGTGATAGAAGCAGATCATCAAAAGATGTCAACGACAATAGTACAATAGAACACATAGGTGTTAAAGTTAAAGTTGGTGATATTATCTAAACGAATGTGCTAATTAAGAATGGATGGTAGGGCACTCAAGGTATAGCTCTAGTGGGTTTTTTTTTTAAATAATGGAAATAGGTGGGAAAAGGAAAATCTTTATAATTTATTGGGAAAAAAAAGAAGTGGGAAACAGAAAGGGGGTGGGAATGGGGGAGGGAGCTCACGACCTAAAGTTGTTGAATTCAATATTCAGTCCGGAAGGCTGTAAAGTCCCTAGTCGGAAGATGAGGTGTTGTTCCTCCATTTTGCGTTGGGCTTCACTGGAACAATGCAGCAAGCCAAGGACAGACATGTGGGCAAGAGAGCAGGGTGGAGTGTTAAAATGGCAAGCGACAGGGAGGTTTGGGTCATTCTTGCGGACAGACCGCAGTTGTTCTGCAAAGCGGTCGCCCAGTTTACGTTTGGTCTCTCCAATGTAGAGGAGACCACATTGGGAGCAACGAATGCAGTAGACTAAGTTGGGGGAAATGCAAGTGAAATGCTGCTTCACTTGAAAGGAGTGTTTGGGTCCTTGGACGGTGAGGAGAGAGGAAGTGAAGGGGCAGGTGTTGCATCTTTTGCGTGGGCATGGGGTTGTGCCATAGGAGGGGGTTGAGGAGTAGGGGGTGATGGAGGAGTGGACCAGGGTGTCCCGGAGGGAGCGATCCCTATGGAATGCCGATAAGGGGGGTGAAGGGAAGATGTGTTCGGTAGTGGCATCATGCTGGAGTTGGCGGAAATGGCAGAGGATGATCCTTTGAATGCGGAGGCTGGTGGGGTGATAAGTGAGGACAAGGGGGACCCTATCATGTTTCTGGGAGGGAGGAGAAGGAGTGAGGGCGGATGCGCGGGAGATGGGCCGGACACAGTTGAGGGCCCTGTCAACGACCGTGGGTGGAAAACCTCGGTTAAGGAAGAAGGAGGACATGTCAGAGGAACTGTTTTTGAATGTAGCATCATCGGAACAGATGCGACGGAGGCGAAGGAACTGAGAGAATGGGATGGAGTCCTTACAGGAAGTGGGGTGTGAGGAGCTGTAGTCGAGATAGCTGTGGGAGTCAGTGGGTTTGTAATGGATATTGGTGGACAGTCTATCACCAGAGATTGAGACAGAGAGGTCAAGGAAGGGAAGGGAAGTGTCAGAGATGGATCACGTGAAAATGATGGAGGGGTGGAGATTGGAAGCAAAATTAATAAATTTTTCCAAGTCCTGACGAGAGCATGAAGCGGCAGGACTTGGAAAAATGTATTAATTTTGCTTCCAATCTCCACCCCTCCATCATTTTCACGTGATCCATCTCTGACACTTCCCTTCCCTTCCTTGACCTCTCTGTCTCAATCTCTGGTGATAGACTGTCCACCAATATCCATTACAAACCCACCGACTCCCACAGCTATCTCGACTACAGCTCCTCACACCCCACTTCCTGTAAGGACTCCATCCCATTCTCTCAGTTCCTTCGCCTCCGTCGCATCTGTTCCGATGATGCTACATTCAAAAACAGTTCCTCTGACACGTCCTCCTTCTTCCTTAACCGAGGTTTTCCACCCACGGTCGTTGACAGGGCCCTCAACCGTGTCCGGCCCATCTCCCGCGCATCCGCCCTCACTCCTTCTCCTCCCTCCCAGAAACATGATAGGGTCCCCCTTGTCCTCACTTATCACCCCACCAGCCTCCGCATTCAAAGGATCATCCTCCGCCATTTCCGCCAACTCCAGCATGATGCCACTACCAAACACATCTTCCCTTCACCCCCCTTATCGGCATTCCGTAGGGATCGCTCCCTCCGGGACACCCTGGTCCACTCCTCCATCACCCCCTACTCCTCAACCCCCTCCTATGGCACAACCCCATGCCCACGCAAAAGATGCAACACCTGCCCCTTCACTTCCTCTCTCCTCACCGTCCAAGGACTCAAACACTCCTTTCAAGTGAAGCAGCATTTCACTTGCATTTCCCCCAACTTAGTCTACTGCATTCGTTGCTCCCAATGTGGTCTCCTCTACATTGGAGAGACCAAACGTAAACTGGGCGACCGCTTTGCAGAACACCTGCGGTCTGTCCGCAAGAATGACCCAAACCTCCCTGTCGCTTGCCATTTTAACACTCCACCCTGCTCTCTTGCCCACATGTCTGTCCTTGGCTTGCTGCATTGTTCCAGTGAAGCCCAACGCAAACTGGAGGAACAACACCTCATCTTCCGACTAGGGACTTTACAGCCTTCCGGACTGAATATTGAATTCAACAACTTTAGGTCGTGAGCTCCCTCCCCCATCCCCACCCCCTTTCTGTTTCCCACTTCTTTTTTTTTCCCAATAAATTATAAAGATTTTCCTTTTCCCACCTATTTCCATTATATAAAAAAAAACCCACTAGAGCTATACCTTGAGTGCCCTACCATCCATTCTTAATTAGCACATTCGTTTAGATAATATCACCAACTTTAACTTTAACACCTATGTGTTCTATTGTACTATTGTCGTTGACATCTTTTGATGATCTGCTTCTATCACTGCTTGTTTGTCCCTACAACCACACCAACACCCTCCACCTCTCTGTCTCTCTATCTCTCCGTCCCCCACACACACACCTTAAACCAGCTTATATTTCAGCTCTTTCCTGGACTTGAACTCAAGTTCTGTCGAAGGGTCATGAGGACTCGAAACGTCAACTCTTTTCTTCTCCGCCGATGCTGCCAGACCTGCTGAGTTTTTCCAGGTAATTCTGTTTTTGTTTTGGATTTCCAGCATCCGCAGTTTTTTTGTTTTTATATAATGGTTGTGATGACTGTCACTCTAAGACCAGTTCAAGTGAGTAGGGGTAACATGATTTGTTCAACCAATGAGTGGCTAGCGCAGGGGAACCAATTCTGTGGCTGGGTTTCCTGGGAAGTGATGGCTGAAGGAGGGGGAGGGGCTGGCCAAACACAAACAGCCCTGGAAGCTCTCATATAAATAAAGTTTGTTTTGTTTGGCTAAGAAGCATCCCAGAGCCTGGTTCTACAATGACACAATCCAATTTTCAACCTAAAGAGGTGAAGAGAGTTGGAGAGGAAAAGATGTTTGACTATGGGCCAGTAGTTAGTGCGAACAATGGGTTCAGGGTAGATTATTTGTTGACAGTTTATATGGGAGGGGTCAGTGTCTGAAAAGAGGAAAACATTTCCAATCTCAACAAATTTGGGAACTAAAAAGAGAATTTGAGTTTAGTCACCAACCCCAACCCTTCTTTATGGCTGTTTTCTGCTGATGTTTATTTTTAAACCTTGTTTCTCATGTCGAGTTTGTTAGTGATGTCGCTGGCATTGCTGAAGGTGCTGGCAAGGGTCATAGCCAGAGTATTGGTGAGGTTATGCTGTTAGTGTAGGCAATGTGTCAGTGCTGGTACTGATGTATGTCAATAACTCCAATCCCATTGTCTGATTGTCTGTAATGACCATATTGAAATGACTGTAATATTCATTGATTGTATTGATGCATCTTGTGATCCATATGTAAAAGTTGAATCTGATTGTACTTTGTGATGGTGATTTTGAAATGTTTTGGAATGTTCGTCCAGATATTTTATGAATAAAGTATATTTTTCAACAAAAAATAATGTGTCCGTGCTGGTACTGCCTGAGGTACTTGCAGGGCTGTGGGTTGCCTCTGCTGCAATCTCAATGGGCTGAATGGCCTCCTTCTCTGCTGTACCATTCTGTGATTCTATTCTATAGGTGGAGAGCTGTGGACAGCATGATACATGCCTGTGAACACAAAGTTCAGGAATAGCACTGATCAGGTTACAGAGATTCTTGTTTCTATGAAACAGAAGAGGAAGTCACAAGACATAAAAAAGAGAACAATCAGCCCCAGCTGATAAATGAACATGCAGCTTATTAAATGCAAATTCAAGAGGCACTAGGTCCCAGGCTAAGACAATTCTCAGGTTGGTTTCTTCTCACTCTTGTTGAGAATCATTCCAGTTTGAGATGAGGGCAGTGACAGAATCAGGGAGCTGTGGAGACTAACTCTTTCCAAAAGTTGTTGGGTAAATATTTGGTGCGGAGATGATTGGAGATTAAGGGGAGAGAGTTCAGATGACCAAATACCCACTGATCAGAATCAGCATTGCCTGGAGCTGGGGAGACAGTGGTGCAGTGCTAATGTCACTAAACTAATAATCCTGAGGTCCAGGGGAATGTCTAGGGGATGTTGGTTCAAATTTCACAGTGACAGCTGGTGGAATTTAAATTCAATTAGTAAAACAGGAATATAAAGCTAGCTTTTTTAAATGCTTTAACGGGATGTGGGCTTCGCTGGCTGGGCCAGTATTTATTGCCCATCCCTAACTGCCCTTGAGAAGGTGGTGGTGAGCTGCCTTCTTGAGCCGCTGCAGTCCCATGTGGTATAGATACACCCACAGTGCTGTTAGGGAGGGAGTTCCAGGATTTTGACCCAGTGATAGTGAAAGAACAGCCGATATATTTCCAAGTCAGGATGGTGAGTGACTTGGAGGGGAACTTCCAGATGGTGGTGTTCCCATCTATCTGCTGCCCTTGTCCTTCTAGATGGTAATGGCTGTGGGTTTGGAAGGTGATGTCTAAGGAGCCTTGGTGAATTCCTGCAGTGCATCTTGTAGATGGTACACACTGCTGCTACTGTGTGTCGATGGTGGTGGAGGTACCGAATGTTTGTGGATGGGCAGCCAATCAAGCGGGCTGCTGTCCCGGATAGTGTCCAGCTTCTTGCGTGTTGTGGGAGTTGCACTCATCCAGGCAAGTGGGGAGGATTCCATCACACTCCTGACTTGTGCCTTGTAGATGGTGGACAAACTTTGAGGAGTCTAGAGGTGAGTTACTTGCTGCAGGATTCCTAGCCTCTAACATGCTCTTGTAGCCATAGTATTTATATGGCTAGTCCAGTTCAGTTTCTGGTCAATGGTAACCCCCCAGGATGTTGATAATGGGGGATTTAGTGATGGTAATGCCATTGAATGCCGAGGGGCAATGTTTAAATTTTCTCTTGTTGGAGATGGTCATTGCCTGGCACTTGTGTGGTGCAAATGTTACATGCCACTTGTCAGCCCAAGCCTGGATATTGCTGCGTAAGTGTCACTTGACAGCACCATTGATGACCCCTTCTATCACTTTACTGTGCACAGGACATATCTGGGCAATTTTCCACATAGGCGGGTAGATACCAGTGTTGTAGCTGTACTGGAACAGCTTGGCTAGGGGCACAGCAAGTTCTAGAGCACAAGTCTTCAGTATTTTTGTCGGAATGTTGTCAGGACCCATAGTGTTTGCAGTGCCCAGTGCCTTCAGCCATTTCTTGATGTGATGTGGAGTGAATTGAATTGGCTGAAGACTGGCATCTGTGATACTGGGAACCTCTGGAGGAGGCCGAGATGGATCATCCACGATGGAGGGTATCCTCAATGTGAAGGCGGAACTTTGTCTCCAGAACAACTGTGCGGTGGTCACTCCTACTGATACTGTCATGGACAGATGCATCTGCGACAGGCAGGTTGGTGAGGATGAGGTCAAGTATGCTTTTCCCTCTTGTTGGTTCCCTCACCACCTGTCGCAGACCCAGTCTAGCAGCTATGTCATTTAGGACTCAGCCAGCTCAGTCAGTAGTGGTGCTACCGAGCCATTCTTAGTGATGGACATTGAAGTCCCTCACCCAGAGTACATTCTGCACCCTTGCCACCCTCAGTGCTTCCTCCAAGTGATGTTCAACATGAAGGAGCACTGATTCATCAGCTGAGGGAGGGCGGTATGTGGTCATCAGCAGGAGGTTTCCTTGCCCATGTTTGACCCGATGCTATAAGACTTCACGGAGTCTGGAGTCAAAGTTGAGTATTCCCAGGGCAACTCCCTCCCGACTGTATACCACTGTGTCACCACCTCTGCTGGGCCTGTCCTGCTGGTGGGACAGGACATACCCAGGGATGGTGATGGTGGTGTCTGGGACATTAGCTGTAAGGTGTGATCCTGTGAGGATGACTCTGTCAGGCTGTTGCTTGACTAGTCTGTGAGACAGCTCTCCCAATTTTGGCACAAGCCCCCAGATGTTAGTAAGGAGGACTTTGCAGGGTTGACAGGGCTGAGTTTACCATTGTTGTTTCTGGTGCCTAGGTCAATGCCGGGTGTTCTGTCCGGTTTCATTCTTTTTTATTGACTTTTTAGCGGATTGTTATTACTGAGGCCATTTCAGGGCAGTTAAGAGTCAATCACATGGTTGTGGGTCTGGAGACACATGTAGGCCAGACCAGGTAAGGACAGCAGATTTCCTTCCCTGAAGGTCACTAATGAACCAGATGGGTTTTTACAACAATCGACAATGGTATCATGGTCACCATTAGACTTTTAATTGCAGATTTCCTGCTGTGGTGTGGTTTGAACCTAAGTCCCCAATTACCCTGGGTCTCTGGATTACGAGTCCAGTGACAATGTCAGATGACATCGCCTCCACTAGTCTCAGTGAAAAATCCTGCCCAGTATTTCTCTATAGACTCAAAGACTTAAAACCAACGGTTAAATCCCCTCCTTGACACCCTCTCTGGAGTATTGTTCATCTCTGTCTTTTTAATTATATTTGCTTCTCCTGTAACAATGCAAAAAAAGGACAAATCTATTCCAACCAATTGCATCCCTGTCTCTTACATCAATAACTGATAAATTGACTGTCAGACTAATGACCCTCTGAGAGAAGAAATTCCTCCTCATCTCCGTTTTAATTGGGAGACCCCTTATTATGAAACTGTGCCCCCTTGTCCTAGATTCCCCCACAAGGGGAAACACCCTCTCAGCCTCCACCCTGTCAAACCCCCTCAGGATCTTACATTTCAATAAGATCACCTCTCATTCCTCTAAACTCCGAAGAAGTTAAGGTTCCATTTTTACCTGTTTTTTCTTTTTTTGATAAACATAAGCAGTTGCTGCGAGGAGTCCCATCGCCAACAGAAACAAGGGTACACCCACGCCAACCCCGATCGCCAAGTCCTGATCTGTCTTGAAAGAAAAAGACCAAAACACTTTACACAGCATCGGTGGGGCTTCTAAACTCTAACTTGGGTGAGACATCCCGGACCCCATTTTAATTCTGTCCAATGAGTTAAAATCTCGCGCCCCCCTCCCCCGTCTCCACCCCCACACCCACACCCCATTCATATCCCTCCCACCCCCAAAAATTACATCGCCCTCATTTTAAACAGCCCCTCAATTTAAACATAGCACTGTGTTACACCCATCTTAATCCACCTGTTTCACAACCCTGATTGACATCTCTCCTCGTTTTATGTCTCTCTGATTAACTAGGCCCCCATGTTATAAAAATGGTACTTTATTCAAGAAACAGGTATACAGCCTGAATTGCAGTGTAATTTACAATGAAAAATTTACTAAGTAATCAGGTTTATAACATGCAACAAGTGACAATTACATATTAACAAAAATAGACAAACAAACTCAGTGGGTAACGGGGAGTGGTGGGAGGGATATTAAAGGAAGGCTAACGTTGAATTGAAATTATATTGAAATTGCAAACCAATACACCACTGCTACTTTCCAGGCACTGAAGTACGAATAAATTTCATAATTTAAATACTTCATTGAGGCCCCAGCCATGTTAAGGAATAAGGCTACATCAGTGGTTTTCTGTCCCACATCTTATGGGGCTGAACTTATTTGAATTTCTGAATTGCTTCGATTGCTCTGGGTGAGGTGGGGGTACCCAGTTCTGAAATTGTGTCGATTGCATAAGGGACTTTCCAAACTTAGTGGAAATATTGTCTCTTCTTGGTGCAGAGTTTTGAGTTTTGTGGCATAAGGGGGGGTTGTCCTATGACTGGTACCCAGGGCCCAACATCAGTTTTGACCTGTGTGTCTGTATTCTTCCGATCTGGACAGTTAGTGCGGGTGAGGACAGGATGTCACACAGGCACAGTGTATTCAATCGCGGAACCGGGGTAGTCAGGGTGGGTCAACAGCAGGTCATGGGCAGGGAGTCTGAAAGGGATGAGGGATCTGAAAGTGAATAGCCATTTGTTTGGGGGTTTTTTTTGGCCATTCCACTTCAAGTCAGCTTGAATGTGTATATAGCCGTCAGGGTGTTCATGGCATCTACCTCTGTCATGGTGTAACTGCCTGACTTAATGTCAAGGAGCATGTGCTCACGTCTACTGAAGCCTCATGGCGTTACAATAAGCAGCGTTTAACTGCATCCTGTTTTTTCCACATACACTGAGGGCGTTAAGATTGCCGGAATCTCAGTGTCTGCACCCCATGACCCAGACTCTGCGACTGTTTCCAGTGTGAGGCCAGAATGATAGAACACATCAGGCTTAGGAAAAGGATTGCTTGGAGCTGAGTGTGCTGCTGTTAGTTAAACACTTTCGGATAGACACCCATGGGATCTGACATACACAATGTTTCAGATACATCACTTCCCCCTATTAACACCCCATCCCAATTTACACTGCCCCTCCCCCACCTGATTTATACCCCTCCCTGATTTTCACTGCCCCTCCCGATTTATACCCCTCCCTGATTTTCACTGCCCTCGCCCCCCCCACCCCAGGTTTATACCCCTCCCTGATTTTCACTATCCCCTGATTTATACCCCTCCCTGATTTTCACTGCCCTCCCCCCCCCCCCAAGGTTTATACCCCTCCCTGATTTTCACTATCCCCCGATTTATACCCCTCCCTGATTTTCACTGCCCTCCACCCCCGATTTGTCATTCAGCCGTGTTCTTGGCTGGTGGGTTAGGTTAGAAGTGGGGTAGGTAGACTCGCCATCAGGAGCACTTTATTAACAGCAAATCATTCCAAAGAAGGAATCAATGTGAAGGGGAAGTTGCGGAGGGGATAGAGGCACCTTTTATTCAGGACATTGACCTGTTTATACCTCAGAAACAAACAAAAAAAAACCTGAAAATTCAATTGCTGTAGAATTTCTCTCGGGTATGTTGCCGAGGTCTCTGATAGATCAGTTCCCAGGCATCGTGGAGTGAATGAGGATTGAAGTGCCGAGGGCCCCATTGCTTTCTGGTAACCACGGAGACCCTGGCTTCCACACCAGGCTACAACAGGACTTCACCTTTTTCTCTGTAGGTCAGAAGCTCTCAGTTCAGTGTGAGGATTCACCCCCTCTGCATCCAGCAAAGCAATACGAGGTCCTCACCCGGCACTTTGAAAACTTTTTATTCCCTTTGAGATGTGAAGGAACACAATCTTGCTTCCCAACATTCCTCCAATCTTTCTTCCCCTTCCCTTTCATCTGGCACCATCCCTTCTTCCAATCTCACCCCTTGCAAGTTTCAATAATCCCCCCTGATCGTCCCCTCTCTGGCTCTAAACAATCTGTCCTCAAAGTGTTCAGTTTTACCCCCTGCGCCCCCCCCATGTCAATGATTTTCGAGTTGAGCGTGATGCTGAGCTCCACTCCCATCACCACTTCATTCACCTCCTCACCCAGGGTTTCACTCCTCCGCACAGCGCACCTTTTTACCCATCTCCCAGATTCTCCCTCCACCTGGACCCCTCCCTTTGGCCCCTTAGCCTCTCTAAAATGTTGGCATAAGATCGGCAGTCTCAATTTCTCTGTTCCCCTCATTCACTCGAACCGACCTTCCTTTGAGATTCCTGCATTCCTTTCTCTCAGTCAGTAAACCTGCTGACAAGGCGGTGGGGGTGGGGTGGGGGGGAGCTGTTGTTGTTTGACAAACTGGCCTGTACCTTCCAGAGGCTGAACACTAACTCTCCGACACTTTCTCCCACCTCCCCGCTGACCATGACCCCACTACCAAACATCAACCCACGACTCTCACTGACCTCATCTCCTCTGGAGATCTTCCCTCCTCACTCTTCAGCCTCATAACCCCCTGACCCCAGAAGCCCACTCCTACCTCCTTCATGAGATCCACTAACAGAACTGCCCTGGCAGAACTTTTGTTTCAGCCTGTTCTCACCCAACAGAAGTGATTTCTTTCTATCTCATAAAGAAACAGACACAGACGGAGGCCATTAGGCCTATTGTACTTCTGCCAGCCAGTGAAACATTATCCAGTCTAATCCCACCTTCCAGCTCTTGGTCAGTAGCCCTGTAGCTCACTGCACTTCAAAGCATAGCCAAGTGTTTTTTATCAAATGCAGTGAGGGTTCTGGCCTTCACCATCTTTCAGGCTGTGAGTTCCAAACCCCCACCACCTTCTGGGTGAAATATTACTCCTCAACTCCTCTCTAAATTTTCACCAATTACTTTAAGTCTATGCTCCCTGGTTATTATTCTCTCCGCTAAGGTTAATAGATCTTCCCTTCACTCTGTCTCGGTCCCTCATAATTTTAAGCAGCACAATTAAACCTCCCCTCAGCCTCCTCTGTTCTAAAGAAAGCCAAACCAGCCTATTCAATATTTCCTCACAAATAAAATTCACCAACCCCTTCCCTTCCCATAGCACCATCCCATGCAAATACATGGGATACAACACAAAAACATAACATTCTTCATTCCTAGCAACATCCTCATAAATCTCCTCTCTAATCTCTCTGGTGTGATCACATCCTTCATGTAACGTGGTGTCCAGAACTGCACACAATACTCTAGTTGCAGTTTAACTAGTGTTTGTTACTGTCCTAGCATTACCTCCCAGCTCTTATATTCCAGGCCTTGGCCAATAACTATCCTGTACACCTCAAGACTGCCTTATCCACCTGTTCTGCTACCTTCAGGGATCTGTAGACATCTCTGTTCCTCTACACTTCTCAAGATCCAATCATTTATTGTATTCCCTTGCCTTGTTTGTCTTCCCCAAATGCATGACCTCACACTTCTCTGGATGGAATTCCATTTGCTACTTCTCTAACCACCATTAATATCATCCTGCAGTCGAACAGCTCTCTCTCTCACTATCAACCACAGGGCCAATTAGCGTATCATCTGCAGATCTTTTAATCACGTCCCCATATTTAAGTCTGAATCATTGAAATATTCCACAGAAAGCAAGGGACCCAGCACTGAGTCAAATAGAACCTCACTGGAAACAGCCTTCCAGTCACAAAAATGCCCATTAACCATAACCTTTTGCTTCCTGTCACTGAGTCTGTTTTGGATCCAGCTTGCTACTTGTCCTTGGATCTCATGAACTTTTCACTCATTGACCAGACTGCCATGCGGAACTTAATCAAAAGCTTTGCCAAAACTTATGTAGATTACATCAAATCTACTACCCTCATTGACCTTCCTTGTTACCTCTTCAAAAAATTCAAACAATTTAATCAGACACGATCTCCCCTTAACAAACCCACGCTGGCTCTCCTTGATTATTGTGTGCCTTTCTAAATGATGTGCCTTACTGTCACTAAGAATTCTTTGCAATAATTTTCCCACCACCGAGTTAGGCTGTTTGGCTTGTAATTATCTATCCAATTCCTCCTTTTTTAAACAATGGTACAACATTATCGGTCTTCCACATCTGGTGCCACACCTGTAGCCAGAGAGGATTGGAAAACAGCAGCCAGAGTCTCCACTATTTTCTCCCTTAGCAGCCTTGGATACAATTCCGCTTTCAAAGATGCTTAAATCTCTTTATATTTCCTCTCTTGCTATGCTTAGCCCATCCAATATTCCACATTCCTCCTTCTTCATTACAATGCCTGCTTTATCCCACTCTCTTGTGAAAATTGATGCAAAGTATTCATTAAGAACCATGTCTGTGTCTTGACCCTCCAGACACAAGTTACGTTTTAGGCCTCAATTCTAGTTTTTCTCCTCTTATCCAGACTCTTCCCACCTAAATCGGAATTCTTCCAACATCCTTCACCAGGCATGGTTAGGATCCACATGCGTTCTCATAGCAACATCTTTTTCTTGGAGGAAGTGAGTGAAGACGATCAAAGAGGAGGCTGGTCAGTGTGAGAACAAGTTCAGGCAGGGGAGGGTGGTGATGGATGGGGGCTGGTTGTCAAGGCAGGCGCTGGCTCTGAATCAGGATGTGGAGGACCGATAATGTTGTACCATTGTTTGAAAAAGGAGGAATTGGATGGATAATTACAGGCCAAACAGCCTAACTCGGATGTGGGAAAATTATTGCAAAGAATTCTCCAGTTTCCTGGGTCCAGACATCCCCTTTCAACCTTGGGCCAATCTCTGCACCTCCACATCCCGATTCAGAGCCAGCGCCTGCCTTGACAACCAGCCCACATCCATCACCACCCTCCCCTGCCTGAACTTGTTCTCACACTGACCAGCCTCTTCTTTAATCGTCTTCACTCACTTCCTCCAAGTAAAAGATGTTGCTATGGGAACACATGTGGATCCTAACCATGCCTGCCTTTGTGTGATCCTGCCCAGGCCCCTCCCTCACCTCCTTTTCCGGTCTATCCTGTATCAGTGCTGTGTCCTGCTCTTGCCCTGAACTGGAAAATTTCCTCAACTTTACTTCCAATTTCGAACCCTCCTCAGTTTAACATAGTCCGTTTCTGACTCTTCCCTTCTCTTCCTCGACTTTCCTGTCTCCATTTCTGGGGATAGGCTATGGACCAACACCCACTGAATCCCACAGCTACTTCAGTGTCACCTCCTCAGACCTGGGGCAGACCTTTTGCCCTTATTAGACAGGCTCACTATGGACAGTCAGGAAGCTGCCCACGATCGAGGCCGGAAGGTGATTTCAGGCTGGTGGGCCAGTTAAAGCTCGCCTGGCATGAACCGTGAGTGGCAGCGCTCAGTGCCTACCTGTTCAGGTGGGTGCAGGAGGGCGAACATGCGGGTGAGTGAGCGCTTGCAAATCTCCCTGAGGCGCAGAGCTGCCTCAGGGAGATGGAGAGCTTTTTTTTAAAATAATGAAGAAATTAAAAATGTTATAAAACACAGGGACATGTTATTAATGAAGTTTTAAAATTTTTATTTGATATTTAATTGCTGTTGGAAACCTCATCCCGCCCGTGGATGAGGCTTCCGAGCGCTTTCCCCGCCAACCGTGAGGTTGCACAGGCAGCGGAAAATTTCTTTCAATCGGCCTCTTCGTTTTCAGTGGGCGCGCTGCCAACTCCAGCGCCTGCCCACTGACCGAAATATTGTGCAACTGCGCATTGACATTGGGACACTCGCCGGTCATCGTACGCTCACCTGCCAAGGTAAAGATTTTGCCCCAGGGTTCCTGCAAGCTCTCTGTTCCATTCTCAGAGTTTCTGCATAGCCATTCCATCTGTTCTGATGATGTAACCTGTCCTACTTGTGCTTCTGAGGTGACTTCCTTCTACCTCAACTGAGGATTCCCTCCCCACCAAGGTTGACAGGGCCCTTGACTATGTCTGACCCATTTCCTGCATTTCTGCTCTCATTCCTTCCCCTCCCAGCCAGCACCAGGAGAAGCTGATCCTTATCCTTTACCTTCAATCCTATTCTATTCAATAGATCATCCTCCACTATTTCCACCATCTCCAGTGTGATGTCACCAGCAAACACATCTTCCCCTCCCCTTTCAGAGTTCTGAAGGGACCATTCTCTCCATAACTGCCTAGTCCGCTCCTCAATCACCCTCGACAAACTTTCCCCTTCCTACTGCACCTTCCCATGCAAGCGCAGGTGGTCCAATAGATAGGAACATAAGAAATAAGAGCAGGAGTAGGCCTTTCAGCCCCGCGGGCCTGAATCTGCCATTCGATAAGATCATGGCTGATCTGATTGTGCTTTTAACTTCACTTTCCTGTCTACCCCCCATAACCCTCAACTCCCTTGTCAATCAAAAATCTGTCTAACTCAGCCCTGGCTATATTCAATGACCCAGCCTCTACTGCTCTCTGGGGATCAGAATTCCAAACACTACATCTCTCAAGAGTTGAAATTCCTCCTAAAACAAACCCAGAATTACCTGGAAAGACTCAGCAGGTCTGGCAGCATCAGCGGAGAAGAAAAGAGTTGACGTTTCGAGTCCTCATGACCCTTCAACAGAACTAGGTGAATCCAAGGAGAGTGGTGAATTATAAGCTGGTTTAAGGTGTGGGGGGTGGAGGGGGGGGGGCTGTTGCAGGGTTGGGCGGGGGGAGAGAAGTGGAGTGGGGGTGTGGTTATAGGGACAAACAAGCAGTGATAGATGCAGATCATCAAAAGATGTCACAGATAAAACAACAAAAGAACACAGAGGTGTTGAAGTTGTTGATATTATCTAAACGAATGTGCTAATTAAGAATGGATGGTAGGGCACTCAAGGTAAAGCTCTAGTGGGGGTGGGGGGAGCATAAAAGATTTAAAAATAATGGAAATAGGTGGGAAAAGAAAAATCTATATAAATTATTGGAAAAAACAAAAGGAAGGGGGAAGAAACAGAAAGGGGGTGGGGATGGAGGAGGGAGTTCACGACCTAAAGTTGTTGAATTCAATATTCAGTCCGGAAGGCTGTAAAGTGCCTAGTCGGAAGATGAGGTGCTGTTCCTCCAGTTTGCGTTGGGCTTCACTGGAACAATGCAGCAAGCCAAGGACAGACATGTGGGCAAGAGAGCAGGGTAGAGTGTTAAAATGGCAAGCGACAGGGAGGTCTGGGTCATTCTTGCGGACAGACTTCAGGTGTTCTGCAAAGCGGTCACCCAGTTTACGTTTGGTCTCTCCAATGTAGAGGAGACCGCATTGGGAGCAACGAATGCAGTAGACTAAGTTGGGGGAAATGCAAATGAAATGTTGCTTCACTTGAAAGGAGTGTTTGGGCCCTTGGACAATGAGGCGAGAGGAAGTGAAGGGGCAGGTGTTGCATCTTTTGCGTGGGCATGGGGTGGTGTCATAGGTGGGGGTTGGGGAGTAGGGGGTGATGGAGGAGTGGACCAGGGTGTCCCGGAGGGAGCGATCCCTACGGAATGCCGATAAGGGGGTGAAGGGAAGATGTGTTTGGTGGTGGCATCATGCTGGAGTTGGTGGAAATGGCGTAGGATGATCCTTTGAATGCAGAGCTGGTGGGGTGATAAGTGAGGACAAGGGGGACCCTATCATGTTTCTGGGAAGGTTTCTGGCATCTGTCCTCACGCCTTCTCCTCCCTCCCAGAAACACGACCACTTTGCAGAACACCTGCGGTCTGTCCGCAAGAATGACCCAAGCCTCCCTGTCGCTTGCCATTTTAACACTTCACCCTGCTCTCTTGCCCACATGTCTGTCCTTGGCTTGCTGCATTGTTCCAGTGAAGCCCAACGCAAACTGGAGGAACAGCACCTCATCTTCCGACTAGGCACTTTACAGCCTTCCGGACTGAATATTGAATTCAGCAACTTTAGATTTTGAGCTCCCTCTTCCATTCCCCACCCCCCACCTTTCTGTTTCTTCCCCCTTCCTTTTGTTTTTTCCAATAATTTATATAGATTTTTCTTTTCCCACCTATTTCCATTATTTTAAAATATTTTTAAATCTTTTATGCTCCCCCCACCCCTACTAGAGCTGTACCTTGAGTGCCCTACCATCCATTATTAATTAGCACATTCGTTTAGATAATATCACCAACTTCAACACCTCTGTTTTTTTGTTCTTTTGTCTGTGACATCTTTTGATGATCTGCTCCTATCACTGCTTGTTTGTCCCTACAACCACCCCCCCCCTCCACTTCTCTCCCCCCGCCCAAACCACCCCCCCCCACCTTAAACCAGCTTATAATTCACCCCTCTCCTTGGATTCACCTAGTTCTGCGGAAGGGTCATGAGGACTCGAAACATCAACTCTTTTCTTCTCCACTGATGCTGCCAGACCTGCTGAGTTTTTCCAGGTATTTCTGTTTTTGTTTTAGATTTCCAGCATCCGCAGTTTTTTGATTTTATCTCTGTGTTGAAATTCCTCCTCATCTCTGTCTTAAATGGGAGACCCCTTATTCTGAAACTGTACCCCCTAGTTCTAGATTCCCCCACAGGAGGAAACGTTCAGCATCTACCCTGTCAAACCCCCTCAGAACCTTATATGTTTCGATAAGATTATCTCTCACTCTTCTAAATTCCAGTGAGTATAGGCCCAATCTGCTCAACCTTTCCTCATAAGCCAATCCCTTCATCCCAGGAATCAACCTAGTGAACCTTCTCTTCCATTGCGAGTATATCCCTCTTTACATAAGGAAACCAGAACTGTAGGTACACTCTTACCAATGCCCTGTACAGCTGTAGCAAGACCATCCAAATTTTATATTCCACCCCCCCTTACAATAAAGGCCAACATTCCATTTGCCCCCCTGATTGCTAACACATACACACTTTTTGTGATCTTTTACCTCCTCTCTCCTCACTGTCCGATACTTCAAACATTCCTTGGAGGTGAAGCAGCGATTTACCTGTTCAATATAGCATTCTGCATTCACTGCTCACCATGCAGCCTCCTCTACATTGGGAAGCCAAATGCAGATTGCGTGACTGTTTTGTTGAACAGTTCCATTCAGTCTGCAAGTGCAGCCTGAGATTTTGGTCGCTGTCGTTTTAATTTTTTGCCCCACTCTCACTCTGACTTGCTGCCCTTGGTCTCCTACTCTATTCAACGAAGGTCAACACAAACTCAGGGAACAACACCTCACCTTTCGATGAGATAGCCTTCTGGTATCCATTATTTTGGACAGTAGCTATTGGTGACGATTCTGCCACTACCATTTACACCTCCTCTAGACACCTCTTTTGCTTCTTTCCTTGTTCCATTATCACCCCCTTTTGTCTTGCACCATCATCCTTTTCATTATTTAATCTCTCCTGCACCCAGCCAATCACACACCTTCCCTTTTGTTCTTTACCCACCACCTCTCTTTTTATGCCTCTGCCCTTGCTTAAAACCTGTGACCTCTCCAACTTTCCTCTAATGAAAGGTTATCGACCTGAAATGTTAACTCTGTTTCTCTCTCCACAGATGCTGCCTGACCTGTTTTCATTTCATCCAAATGAGACTTTAGCTATTTAATTTAAAAAATGACAGTGAAATTTGTACAGGATGTTTATTTATTTTTTATTCATTTATGGGGTGTGGGCTTCGCTGGCTGGGCCCAGCATTTATTGCCCATATTTAATTGCCCTTGAGAAGGTGGTGGTGAGCTGCCTTCTTGAACCGCTGCAGTCCATGTGGTGTAGGTACACCCACAGTGCTGTTAGGGAGGGAGTTCCAGGATTTTGTCCCAGCGACAGTGAAGGAACAAGTCAGGATGGTGAGTGGCTTGGAGAGGAACTTCCAGGTGGTGGTGTTCCCATATGCCTGCTGCCCTTGTCCTTCTGGATGGTAGTGGTCATGCTGTCTAAGGACCTTGGTGAGTTCCTACAGTACATCTTGTCGATGGTACACACTGCTGCTACTGTGCATCGGTCATGGAGGGAGTGAATGTTTGTGGATGTGGTGCCAGTCAAGCAGACTGCTTTGTCCTGGACGGTGTCAAACTCCTTGAGTGTTGTGGGAGCTGCACTCATCCAGGCAAGTGGGGAGTATTCCATCACACTCCTGACTTGTGATTTGTAGATGGTGGACAGGCTTTGGGGAATCAGGAGGTGAGTTACTCGCCACAGGATTCCCAGCCTCGGACCTGTTGACAATCACTACAAAATTTGCTGTGTAGTGCCTGTAATTTTAGCGCCTTCAGGTCCAAAGTGGGGTCTGCTCTGAATGTGAATATTTCTCGAGCTGGCCACACTATGTTGCTCAGTGTTAATGCTGGTCCTGGGAGCTTGTGCATAAATCCTGTAGATTAGAGAGATGGTGACATCAGATGGTGTGTGATGCTGCTTTGGACCTTGTTGCTCTGGTTAATGCCGTCTCTTAACCTTGAACAGCTTGAAAAGCGTGTTGAGCAGCAGGAAGGGGACCCCTCACCAGCGTTACTTAAAGGGACCAACTCCTCCCAGGTTAATTGCTGATTGATTTCTATTGGCTGTTGCTAACTTAGTCGATGTGCTTGGTGGTTTGAATTCCTATTTAAATGTGCTGAACTCTTCGGGAATGGTACTACATGTGGTGAAAGCCTTGAGAACACTGCACAAAACCCCATACCCGGGTTCAGTAGTCACTGCGGTGAGCTGCGGCATGCCAAGGAGGATGAACAGAGGGTGACACGTTGCTCAGAGAGGGAGAAGGAGGACCGGGTGGGGGTTAGGAGAATGGCTCTCAACAGCGGGCCATATCCACCTCCAATCTTCAGGGAGCATTTCTCAGCCTTAGTGAGGACGAGTGTGTTAGACATTTCCTCTTCACCAACTGGATAAACATTCAAGTCTGCCGCCCTTGCTTGGCTGAACTGCAACTGCAACTACAGAGCAGGGTGAGGATGGCATTGCCAGCAGCTGTAAAAATGGCTTTAACATTTAAGCATTGAGCTTCTTCCAGCATGGGGCAGGGAATGTTTGAAGCATCTCCCAGTTTACTGTCCAGTGACATGTGAAGGGAGTCAGTGAGGTTCTACATGCGGAGAACTGACCATGTTCTCTCTTGCCACACAGGAGGAGGTGGAACAAGCACATGGTTTCTTCAGCATTGTAGGCTCCTCCTTGGTTTGGGGCACATTGACAGTAAATACATCGCATTGTGAGCACCGCTTGTAAATTCTGATATTTACCACAAACAGAAGGAATTCCAGTCCCTCGAGCTCCAGCTGATGTGAGACAATACTCATTGTGCCAGACAGGTCACTAGCTGCTATCCTGGAAACATTGTATTCTGTGGAATTCCATTGTACCATCACTATTT